>NC_051223.1:32265115-32437615 GCF_015220715.1 Pygocentrus nattereri | reverse complement strand
TAACACAGATCAGTGTAGCTTTTAAACAGAGGACCAATAATGACACTTTATCTATTTAAACAAACTGAATGCCTTTAGAAAACACTCAATCAGACATTTAACATTTGGATGCCAGTACCAAACAGGCAATGGCGACTGTCCGAGTTTTCTAAATATATTAACCTATAAACCCATTAATCTATAACCAGTTCAAAATCTTTAACAGTTCAAAGTCTGGTCTAGACACACATGGGTGTCACATGGACACGGAAACACATCTCCAGATGTAGAAGCTGTTTTCTAAGCTTTTTTCTAAATGCATGTGCTAGATGTGCTAAACTAGCTGTCTAGTCACTAACAAGCTACATCGTTTGTTGTTTTTAATCTAGGAGAGTTACAGCATGTAGTAGATAACTACTACTAGTATAGCTGTCAGCGTCTAACTTTTCATGTATCTGCTTAGTTTGCTTCAATTGTACACAACCTCGACGGTCTTGAACAGTAGAAAATGTGCTGGCTCAGTCTGCTACAGTAAAGCAACATAAAAGACACACAGACTACATTTCCCATGAGTCTGTGCAAAGGGACATAAAGATGTTAGGAAAAAGATTTAAACCAAATATCCTCTCTGTTTAAGGCATAGTTTTTGAAAAAAAAAGAATAAAATGAAACACACACGCACACACACACACACACACACACCCACACCCACACACACACACACACACACACACACATGTATCTGCTCCTGTAAAGGGCGGCTGCTGTGTTCAAATGATTTAGAAAGAAAAGTGAAGTGTTATTTCTTCATTTTTTTACAGCGATGATACATATTTTTAGGTCATATAAAATTAACAACCAAAATCAATCACAGCACACTGTGAAAAGCAAAGCCCAGATGTGTTAAGAGCGAATTATTAGGGATACAATTCATGTCCGTCCAAACATTAAAAACATTATATCTAGGCCTCTGCATTTGTCTGCATCTCACTTTCACTCTCTCTCTCTCTCTCTCCATCTCTCTGACTCTGTGCCTCTGTGACTCTATGTGGCTCTCTCAGCATTTATCAAGCACAGTCATCTTCTCTCTTAATCCGCTGCTGATTTTCTGCTCTTCAGCTAAAGTCTGGTCAGACTGTGAACTGCTGGACGTTAATTGACCCCGACCACAGTGGATTTGTATGCATATTCAAGGAGGCACTTGGCACATTCATCCCATTTTCACACACAGCCTCTTTTGCCTGAAGATGTTTGATTAGCTTCAAATGCAAGTGCAGTTACAGGCACTCTCTGGACGGCATCTAGGCTACAGACAGGAATCTTTCCAGGGAAAGTAAATGACATCACGCTTTCCCACAAGCGCGCATGGAAACATATGCGTGCACACAAGGCGAGGCGAGATCCAACAGCCTGGCAGTGAGGACGCATGTGTGTCTGTGTGTATACTTTTCCTGCCTTCATTTTAATTTTGTTTTAATTAGTAAAAATGCATGAGGATCAAATCCAGGGTGAATGATTACTCATGGCAGATGGGTATCTGTAAGGCGCTCGCCTCATGTGTCTCACAAACATCATTCTGCTTTTACCCGTCCAAACTCATTCATGTTTAATCACAGTGTTCAGTGTTCTGAGATACGTTTCTCAGAGCGTTGCTGCAGGGCAGGAGTGATAGAGGAAGTTGTACGAAAAGAAAAGAGAAGCAGAAGTAGGGAAGATTGGTGAACTGTTTTTTTTCTCTGTTCCTTTTTGACCTCTTCAGCCCACTCCAACAAATAGGACTTTTTGCTCAACATCTTCTCCAATACTCGCTCTATTACAGAACACTGTACATTGCATCTAACATCTTTCAGTATATGTTGCTTTATAGCAAACAACACTTCTATAGTGTTGATGTCCATTTTGAATTTACAAAAGTTTCATATAATAGAGGACTTTTTTAACGAGGACATTAAAAAACTTTTCATAATCAAATCAATAAGATA
This sequence comes from Pygocentrus nattereri, assembly GCF_015220715.1. Classification (NCBI taxonomy): domain Eukaryota; kingdom Metazoa; phylum Chordata; class Actinopteri; order Characiformes; family Serrasalmidae; genus Pygocentrus; species Pygocentrus nattereri. The sequence goes on along the minus strand of NC_051223.1, from coordinate 32,435,654 downwards.
TGAGATATAAGTAAATATAGTCATCCAGGTGCTTTGATGTGAAATGTGCTGTTCTTGGGAACCTTACAGAGTCAGAATTGGCCTCAGTGGTGATGATGAGAGCCAGACGTCCTAAGCATTTAATACTTCCTCACAGAAGTCTTTTACATGATATAGTAACAAATAAATTGCATGATGCCTGTGACATTATTTTATGGTAATTTTGAGATGAGACTGTTGCCTGAAAAAATGATATTTTTGCATATATGTACTATTTCCTAACATTGTAAAAACTCAGACAATGTGTAGGTTCACTGGTCATTTTTCAATAATAAATGAAAAGCCTATATTTGTGTTGACATTTACTAGTACTGTTAGTACCAGTACTACAAAAGGTTTGTTTCCTTATTTTACATTTAAGGCATTTGGCAGGCACTCTTATCCAGAGCAACTTACAATTTGATCAATTAACCCGGTAAGGCGAAGCTAGTGTTAGGAGTCTTGCCCAAGGACTCTTATTGATATAGTATATAGCGGAGGTGTTACCCACTACACTACACCAACCTTATAATGCTACAGTGCATAATTTCACATCCAACCAGTCTAAATGATTGACTATTGATATTTCAAATTTTGACTTATGTAGACATTTTTTTAAAATTCTGTGGAATACTTTGGGGAATTCTTTAAACCTTAAATTTTTGTAACTTTTAATAGGGCGCATATCATGGACAACTGAACTTGTACTGAAATAATAGAGCTTGATGTAGTACATAAAGACTGTTAAGCTTTAGTTCATTCAGTTGTATGCAAAAGTTTGAAGGCCTGGTCAAATGACAAATTTTGTTGATTTTTTTAGTAAAAATAAGGTCCACATCCTCTACAGGGAGCACTCTTAAATATGCCATTTTTCTTTCACTGTTTCTATTTCAACAAATTTAAAATTTGTCATAACTTTTGTACAGGTCCTATTTAATTTTATATTTTTTCCCAGAAAGAAAAATTCAACAAATAAACACTATCTGTGAATTAAAAGGTGTAGAGGTGTGTTCTCTGTAAAGGGTATATGCTTATTTTAAATAGGAAAATCAACCAAACATGTCATTTGACCAAGGGTACCCAAACTTATGCATATGACTGCCTATGGAAGGCTGAAAATGTATCTGTTCTGCTTAGATAATGTTATGAATACCAAATCTGCCTGTTTCAAATCACTGCCTATTCACATTGAAGTTATAGGCCAGACCTGTTTCCTACTGACAACTTATCAAGTGCAAGATACCACAGTGGAGACCAATCTACAACAATCTACAACAACTGTTGTTCTCAGTTCCCAAATGATGTGATGTAAAACAGTGGTAAACATGGCCTTGCCTCAGCTTTCTTGGAACTTGCAGTTGATGCCTTATTTACAATAAATGTTTCTATGCAACAATACACTTCATTAGATGAAACAGTAAATATCTTGCCTATGTTTTAATTGAAAATAGATCTATCAGAGATTCCTTAATGTTCCTCTATGTGTCTATTTTTACCCCGTGTAATAGCCATGTGTTTTCCCACCATGTGCTTCCGTTTTGTTTTGGTCCTTGTCTCTGCCCTGTTCCCCGCCTTCCCATTAGTGTTCCCACCTGTGTGTAGTTCAGCTCTCCTCCTTCTCGCAGGTGTTCTCCATTGTGTCTAGTACATATCTAGCCCCTTAGTTTAGCCGTTTGTTGTTTAGTCTTGCATTTCCCCCCATGTTTGGTCTCCTCTTTGTGTTTCTTGTTTGAAAGTCATGTACTTCTGCATTATTTTCAGTTTGTTCTGATTTGTTTTTGTTATCAATGAAACTCACAATGCACTTAAATCAAGACTCCCCAGTGACCAAATGTGACAACATTAATGCAAATGACGGCTATCTGTTGGTTTGGTATTGGGTTTGTAGGCATTATGTAAAATGTTACCCAACTGCTTTTGGTACAGCAAACCCCAGAAATGGCATAAGTGCCTCTTAAATACAAGAAAATTGTAGGACATAAGCCCTTTAGCACATATCACTGACTTTCATTAACAATACATATGGCTATTATATTCTATTTAATTACAATGTGTGTAAACAAATAAATAAATGTAATGTTTGATTTCATCTTATTTCTGTACAATCGTGCCTCTATGTGTGCTACAAGGCCAGGGCTTCTTTGAAATGTTTTTTACATCTGTTTTTATATAAACTGGGAGCAGTTTGCTACATGTAGGACAGCTAATCACATTACTGGAAATGAACCCATTAGTTCTTACAGGTTTTTTCACAAGTAGGAAACAAGAGTTTGTGTGTGTGTGTGTGTCTTTGCATTCTTATTACAATCGAATGTTTAGAAGTCCAGGGATCCATCCAGAGCTTGTTTGTTCCAAATGGAAGCTCCAACATGCCTGAATGTTTTCTCTCAATGCTTTCTTACCCGCAACGGAACCTGTCCAATGTTTTCCAATGCTTTTATAGTCTCTCTCCCACACTCACGCACACACAGACACACTCATTTTTCCAATGTATTGTGTGTCATCAGTCGAGGGAAGATTTTACAGCCATTATTGAAAAGCTGCTGAACCAAAACTTTGTGCATTAGCAACCATAATGCCTTTTTATAAGAGAATAGTGAATCTTTGTTATTAGAATTGAACTGTGAGGTCGTACAGATATTAAAGCGTTTGTATAAAAAGGCTGATATGAAACTGGGCTCCATGGGGTGACACCTCAGAATGGGCTGAATGAAATCATTATAGGTGAAAGAAAAAGGTAAATAAAAGAAACAGGTGCTAAATGACCAGTTGAATGAGAGTAATATCAGATATAGGTAGTTCACAGAGATCACAGTTTGTAAACGTGATGTCTACTGTTCTCTCTAGTGTTTGACTCAGATTCTGGTCTTTGTGTCTTATTCATGTGTTTTAGATCAATATTGAAACATCTGTTTCTCACATTTACTCAGCTTGCAATGGACTTCCTATTGTACATTATGTACATATACATATCAATAATGGCCTGCTCAAACGTTTTAATGGAAAAATCTGTCAGTGATGTATTTCACAGGTCTGAGGATATTCAATTGATGATTCCTAATAATTTCCCCAGTTTTAAATTTAACTTATTTTTAAACAGTGCCCAAGCTGTTGCATAGTATTTTCTTGTGTACTTGGATGACCAGTTTTCCTAATTAATTTGGTATCATAAAGGGAAGTAATGCATGTTGACTTTATTATCTTTATAGTTGTGCCATTATTATGGAATTTTATGACATTGTGGGCCTGATTCCAAAGCTCATTTTAAAACCGCATGGGCCATCAGAATATTAAATTACACAATAAAACTGTAGAGCGTAGAAAAGTTCCTTACATGGCACAAAGTCATTTTTATGGACAGAGTCTATGTTCTAGGTTCACAAATGATGGAAAAAACAGAAAATGGTCTGAAAGATTTGAGAAGTTGCTTCATTCACACTTCTCTTTGTGTTAGGCTGAGTCAAGTCTGTAGAATTTCAGTTTGGTCTCGCTTTTAACTACAGGCACATTGTATTACAGAAAAATAAGTACTAAAATCTGTTCAACACAGCTTTAAATAACAAGCCTTTATTACAGAAGACCTTCAGTCTGAAGGATGGAACTCAAGTGGCACGCAGTAAATAAGTGTGACTGGAGGAAAGATGAATGGTTACATGCAACCAGTTAGTCTGTAGTTTGTACAGAAAGTCTGCTGGCTGTTGTAACAGTTGGCTTTAGTTGGTGTGAAAAATGCTGACACAGTTTAACATCCATTTCCAACCTATTTGGCCCTAGAATGAAGATATTTTTGCCTTTTTTGATGGTCTCATGAATAATTTGATGAGTTCTGCCCTGATTTGCTGGTTTACAGTGAGGCACAGCGATGGCCTCGTTGATCATCGTACTATTTATTTAGCTATGCTGGTCACTTGGAACTTGGAAATGAAAGTTGTTGGCTACGAAGTTTATGAAACTTTCAGTTTAAGATGATCTGGCATCACCCAACCAAAAGTGAATAAAATAGTAGCATGGCTACTACTAAGAGGTTGCTGGTGGGGTTATGATGCTAATAAAGTTGGAACTGCTCCTCTCTTCAGTGTCAAACTTTAAGCAATGCCTGCTCGAGGTTTGACAAACTATCTGAAGTGGAATGTGCAGAAAAAAAAAACTAACAAATTTTCATGAATTGTTTTGAGAATTCCCCTTTCCACCTTAAATGGTGCAGCAGCTACATTCTGACACCTGTACAAGATGTAGCATTTAAAGTGGAATGGAATATTCAGTTAAGAAGCTGGCGAATAGGAACCCAGCTTCAGCCCTGTTCAACTTACTAAAACTTCAGTTCGATTGGTTGACAATTTCAGCTAAATTAGTTGCTGCACTAGCTAACATACTTGCTATCCAAATTACATGCTAATCAATAATTGTAAGTTATTTTGCCTCTCTCCTTTCAGCCCATTCACCGCATGTAGCAATTTATTCTCTTCATCTTGAACAGTCTTCTATAATGAGAGGCTCTTTATTTGAAGCCATATCAAAGTCGCACAAGCTGCAAGATGTGGGCGAACAGGTTTAGAGTAATGAGTGTGCATGATCATAACAAAACTGACAGGCATGCATGCAAGTCACACATACAAGGTTGGAAAGCAAAGATTTTATTAATTTATCTCATTAACCACTTTTCACAGTTTTTAGAGGAGGTCCCTCAGTTAAGCTCTGGATTTTTTCTTAAATAAGGTTGATGGAATATATTTTATAATTATAAAATAAAATGTATTAAATAAAAGCAAACCTAACCTTCACAAGTGAGCAAGCAAGTCAACATTTATAAAAATTTAAGTGTGTGTGTGTGTGTGTGTTTGTGTGTCTAGAACACAAATGAAAAAGAAACGGATATGCTGTTTTAGATCTGATTGTGCCAAAATATTGGTCGATGACTGCCAATAAGCATCCACAGACTAAGCCTAGACCTTACTAAACAGGTTTTCCTGTGGAAATGTATGATTAACATTATGTAGAACTTATCAAGGGCCAGACTTGATAGAGTTAATCAGCAGTGCACAATGCTGCCCTTGAAAATGATGTTTCAAGGTCCATAATTTTAGCTTCTTTAAGCCCTCCATCAAAGGCCTACAAATAAGGCTGCATGTGTGGTCATCAGCCTGAGATCTGCAGGATGTTCCAGTCAATTACACAAGATATTATCACCCATAAAGCCTGTATGTTTCCCTAAAGGAGCAGATTCACAGGATATATTAGGCTCCTGCAAGGAGAACAGATGCTTTATTTCTTGTGAATAAAATTTTTTGTGATTCTTTGAAATTATACAACATATCTAGGCAATCTGATTTGCTAAAGTGAAACATGAATTTCAGCTCCACTCTTAAAAATAAAGGTTCTTGAGTAGTTCTTAGCTTGAACAAATGGTTCTATAAAAACCTTTAATACATGCAGAACCTTTCCATTATGTGAGTTCTTCAAGATAAAAAAAAAAGTTCTTTGCACATCTCCTTTACAAAAATGGTTCCTCATAGAGTCATTCGAATGGTTCTTGGAGGAACTTAGTTGAAGTAGTTCTTATAGAGTCCAAAGGTGTGCAGTTACTTCCATACCATAAACAAGTGCTACTCGCTGGACTTTCTGTCACTTCAAAGGGATTAGAATGCATTTTGCTGTACCTAACCTCTTATAGTCGTAATGGCATGTTTAAGTGTTACACTGAGGGAAGTGTTCCAAACTGGAGCTTTTTAAGACACTTAAGATGAGCTTTACCTTGGGCTCCAGGAGAAGAGGCCTCTTCTGGGACGTTCATTAGAGAGCTGAGTCACTTAATGCCAAATCCGTTATATAATCCAAGTCGGACTCAGAAATGCACTCACTGAGTATTTAATTTGTATCTCAGAGGAAGTCTGGAAGAGATGCATCTCATGAATTAGAACATTAAATTATTTTTAAAATCTGATTTATTAACTATCTACAGGGATTTTCAGTCCACGTCCTATGGACCCTGTGATCGGCAGACTTTTGAGTTTTCTTTGCTCACTAAATTAACTCTTCATGGACAGTAAGATGTGTTGTAGCAGGCAAAACACATATATGTCACATACAAGTCAAATATGGTTACATACAAACAGCTGAAAACAAGGACACTCACTTCAACTAATTTTTTTGCTCTTACAGGTGAACGCAAAGTCACCAGAGCACTAGAATACAAACTAGAATGGTACATAATGCTTTTTAGAATTATTACTTTGTAAAGGGTTGACTTTGAAATGAATGCAATATTTGATTGATGCTTGAAATCACTTTATTTACCTCTATTATAAAACTTTTATTTTAAGAGTGTAGTTAAAGATAACATATCAAATGTTGATACTGAGTACTTTTATTGTTTTGTTTTTTTTTTAAATATATGCCCACTTTTAATTTGATGACAACACCATGTTTCAAAAATGTGGGACGGGGGCTTGTTTACCACCGTGTTGCATCACCTCATCTTTAACAACACTCTGTAAGCACTGGTGAACTGAGGAGACCAACTGCTGTAGGTTTTGAGTGATTTGTTTTCCCATTTTTACTTGATGCAGGATTTCAGCTGCTCTACATTTTGGGGTCTCCTTTGTCAAAATCTTTGCAACATAATACACCAAATGCTTTCAATGGTGACAGGTTTGGACTGCAGGCAGGCCAGTTTAGCACCCGGACACTTTTACTACTGAGTCATGATGTTAAAATACACGAAAAATGTGGTTTATTATTGTCTTGCTAAAATGACGTCATCAGGATGGCAATATATGTCATTCCAAAACCTGAATATCGTTCAGCATTTATGGTGCCTTCACAAATGTGTTAGTCACCCATGCCAGGTGCACTTATGCACCCTATACCATTTTGGATGCATGTTTTTGAACTGTGCACTAATAACAACCCATATGATCCCTCTCGTTTTTAGCCCAAAGGATGCATCCATCCATCCATCCATCCATTATCTTCCGCTTGTCCGGGGTTCGGGTCGCGGGGGCAGCATCCTAAGCAATGAAGCCCAGACCTCCCTTTCCCCAGCCACTTCCACCAGCTCTCCAAGGGGGATTCCGAGGCGCTCCCAGGCCAGCTGGGCGATATAGTCGCGCCAGCGTGTCCTGGGTCTTCCCCGGGGTCTCCTCCCAGGTGGACTCGCCTGTGACACCTCCCGAGGGAGGCGTCCAGGAGGCATCCTAACCAGATGCCCGAACCACCTCAGCTGGCTCCTCTCGACGTGAAGAAGCAGCGGCTCTACTCCGAGTCCCTCCCGGATGACTGAACTTCTCACCCTATCTCTAAGGGAGAGTCCAGACACCCTGCGGAGGAAACTCATTTCGGCCGCTTGTATTCGCGATCTTATTCTTTCGGTCATTACCCAAAGCTCATGACCATAGGTGAGGGTGGGAAAGTAGATCGACCGGTAAATCGAGAGCCTTGCCTTATGGCTCAGCTCTTTCTTTACCACAACAGACCGGTAAAGAGCCCGCATCACTGCTGACCCAGCACCAATCCGCCTGTCAATCTCCCGCTTCCTTGTACCATCACTCGTGAACAAGACCCCGAGATACTTGAACTCCTCCACTTGAGGCAAGAGCCTATCCCCGACCCAGAGAGGGCTCTCCACCCTTTTCCGCCTGAGAACCATGGTCTCGGATTTAGAGGTACTGATTCTCATCCCAGCCGCTTCACACTCGGCTGCAAACCGATCCAGCGAAAGCTGAAGTTCGCGGCCTGATGTCCCCAATAGGACCACATCATCTGCAAACAGCAGCGATGTGACCCTGAGGTCACCAAACCGGACACCCTCCATCCCTTGACTGCGCCTAGAAATTCTATCCATAAAAATTATGAATAGAATCGGTGACAAAGGGCAGCCCTGACGGAGTCCAACTCTCACTGGGAACGAGTCTGACTTACTGCCGGCTATGCGAACCAAACTCCAGCTTTGTTTGTACCAGGCCCGAATGGCTCGTAGCAAAGAGCCATGTACCCCGTACTCCCAAAGCACCTCCCACAGAATACCCCGGGGAACACAGTCGAATGCCTTCTCCAGATCCACAAAGCACATGTGGACTGGTTGGGCAAACTCCCATGAACCCTCCAGAATCCTGGAGAGGGTGAAGAGTTGGTCCAGTGTTCCATGACCAGGGCGGAACCCGCACTGTTCCTCCTGGATCCGAGGTTCGACTATAAGCCGGACTCTCTCCTCCAGTACCCCTGCATAGACCTTGCCAGGGAGGCTGAGGAGTGTGATTCCCCTGTAGTTGGAACACACCCTCCGGTCCCCTTTTTTAAAAAGAGGCACCTCCACCCCAGTCTGCCAATCCAGTGGCACCGCCCCCGATGTCCATGCAATGTTGAAAAGGCGTGTCAGCCAAGACAGCCCCACAACATCCAGAGCCTTGAGGAACTCAGGGCGGATCTCATCCACCCCTGGAGCCTTGCCACCAAGGAGCTTCTTAACTACCTTAGCGACTTCGGCCTCAGTAATGGACAAGCCTATTCCCATGTCCCCAGACTCAGCCTCCTCACTGGAGAACGTGTCGGTGGCATTGAGAAGGTCCTCAAAGTATTCCTTCCACCGCCCAATGACGTCTTCAGTCGAAGTCAGCAGCACACCATCTCCACTATAAACAGTGCTAGTGGCACACTGCTTTCCCCTTCTGAGTCGCCTGACGGTTTGCCAGAATCTTTTCGGAGCCGACTTAAAGTCACTTTCCAAGGCCTCACCAAACTCCTCCCATACACGGGTTTTTGCCTTGGCGACAACTGAAGCCGCAGATCGCTTGGCCTGTCGATACCTGCCAGCTGCCTCTGGTGTCCCACAGGCCAACCATGCCCGGTAGGACTCCTTCTTCAGCTTGACGGCATCTCTCACCTGGGGTGTCCACCACCGGGTTCGAGGATTACCGCCCCGACAGGCACCAACTACCTTACGGCCACAGCTACAGTCAGCCGCTTCAGCAATGGAGGAACGGAACATGGCCCATTCTGAGTCAATGTCCCCCACCTCCCCCGATATCTGGTCAAAGTTCTGACGGAGGTGTGAGTTGAAGATCAATCTGACAGGTTCTTCTGCTAGACGTTCCCAGCAAACCCTCACTATACGTGTGGGCTTGCCTGGTCTGACCGGCATCTTCCCCCACCACCTGATCCAACTCACCACCAGGTGGTGATCAGTTGACAGCTCAGCTCCTCTCTTTACCCGAGAGTCCAAAACACATGGCCGCAAGTCCGATGACACGACTACAAAGTCAATCATTGAACTGCGGCCTAGGGTGTCCTGGTGCCATGTGCACTTATGGACATCCTTGTGTTCAAACATGGTGTTCGTGATGGACAAACTGTGGTTTGCGCAGAAGTCCAAAAACTGAACACCACTCGGGTTCAGATCAGAGAGGCCATTCCTCCCAATCACACCCCTCCAGGTCTCACTGTCATTGCCCACGTGAGCGTTGAAGTCCCCCAGTAGGACAATAGAGTCTCCAGGAGGAGCCCTTTCAAGCACCCTTCCCAAGGACTCTAAGAAGGCTGGGTACTCTGAACTGCTGTTCGGTGCATAAGCACAGACAACAGTCAGGACCCGTTCCCCAACCCGAAGGCGTAGGGAAGCTACCCTCTCGTCCACCGGAGAAAACCCCAACATACAGGCACCGAGTCGAGGGGCTATGAGAAAGCCCACACCTGCCCGCCGCCTCTCACCATGGGCAACTCCAGAAAAGAATAAAGTCCAGCCCCTCTCAAGGAGATTGGACCCAGAGCCCAAGCTGTGTGTTGAGGTGAGCCCGACTATATCTAGCCGGTATCTCTCAACCTCGCGCACCAACTCAGGCTCTTTCCCCGCCAGTGAGGTAACGTTCCAAGTTCCAAAAGCCAGTTTCAGCAACCGAGGATCAGAACGCCAAGGCCCACGCCTTCGGACACTGCCCGATCCACAACGCACCGAACCCCTACTACTGCCCCTCCCATTGGTGGTGGGTCGATGGGAGGGGGGACTCATGTAACTCCTTCGGGCTGGGCCCGGCCGGGCACCATGAGTAAATGCCCGGCCACCAGACGCTCGCTGGCGAGCCCCTCCCCCAGGCCTGGCTCCAGGGTGGGGCCCCGGTAACCCTGTTCCGGGCAGGGTACACAAGTCCTGCTTTTGTGTCTTCATAGGGGTTATTATGGATCACACTTTGTCTGACCTGTCACCTAGGACCAGTTTGCCATGGGAGACCCTACCAGGAGCTTTTGCTCCAGACAACATAGCTCCTAAGATCATTCAAGCATGCAAACCCCTCCACCACGATAAGGTGGTGATCCAAGGAGAGCCCAAAGGATGCAGCATCCACGATTTCCAAAAAGAATTTCAAATTTTGCTGCATCAGACCACAAAACACTTTTTACTTCATTTAAGTTCATCTTAAATTGGTTCAGGCTCAGAGAAGGTGGTGGTATTTATGAATCATGTTTATATATGGTTTCTACTGTACATGGTTTTACCTTGTTCTTGTGAATTCAGTGATGAACTGTGTTCAAAGACAATGGTTTTTGGAAGCGTCCTGAGCTCATGCAGTGATTTCCACTACAGAATCATGTCCATTATAATGCAGTGCTGCTTAGAGGCCCAAAGACTGCAGGTATCAAATATTGTTTTTCCCTTGTCCCTTGCAGAGAGATTTCTCCAGCTTCTCTGAATCTTGTAATGATATTATAAACCCTAGCTGATGAAATCTCTAGTATAGTAACAGTCTAGTAATAGTATTTTGCTATTATGCTGAGAAAGTGATTGATTGAGTGATTGAAGCTAAATAGCGTGCTACTTTTTGTTGTTAGCAACATTTTTTTTGTAGCTAGGAGCTGTAGCCACTACAGTTTTATGAAATGTAGCTAGAAGCTGTAGCGCCTACAAATTTTTGTGTAGATATAGTGAACATTTTTGCTACAGTTTCGCTATAGGCTTCAGGCAATCCGTGCAAAATGTGAACCATAGAACACAGTCGTTAACTGGGCTAGTCGCGACTGTGCAAACCTGACTGAGCCACGGACAGCTCGAGCAAACAGTCACATGCTGTTCATGCGCTTACTAGTAGGCTTAGCTCGGGGGTCACAACCAAAATGTTAAGAAGAGCTATTTTGTCCTTTTAAGAAAAATGAAACCACCTTGGGAGCCACAACATTTTATGTCTGTTTTACCATCTTGGCTGTAAGTATATCTCAGTATGTGCTGATACTTCAGGCTAAAAATATATCAAACACAAACGCTGACTCACTTTGCTCTGCTTTAAACTTTAGCTCAGCCGTGGTCACTTTTTTTTGCATCTCAGGTAACTTTTCCATGAGTTTCTTCTGAAATGCCTCTCAATGTTTGACTGTTTATGAGAATGAAGTTGCTTTACATCCTCCTGCTTCTTGCTCAAATCATCCCATTCCACCTTAAATGGTGTTTGAGGCACCAGACTGTACTGCGGTGCCATTTAAGGTGGAATGGGAAAATTTGAACGAGAAGCTGATGAATGAGATGTGACTTCAGCTTTGCAAGCTGTTGCAGTTTAAATGTATGAGGAAACCAGCTGTGTGCTAATAACTGCAAATAAGTCCATCCATCTCTATATTTGTTCATCTTAAATCTCTTTATTTGCCTTTTTCCGTTATCTGCATTGCTGTGTCCAGCAGTCTGCACATCAGTCTTCAGCATTAAAGGTTAGTGAATTAGCAGTTCTACATTAACTCCAGCGTTTAAGACCATTTATTTTGAAAACTGTGTTAGAACTGTGTGTTATAACGATTTTACAGTAAAGGAGGATTATTATGTTATTTTTCTTAAAAATCTTCTTCTGCTGTGGAGCCGCAGCAGCTCTGCAGTAGCGGAGAGATTATTTAGGCCTGATCCTCACTCCAACCAGAGCCATGGTCACTGAGAATTTTGAGGCATAAGTGTTGCTGAAGTTTAACAGAGGACTCTGAATATGTCTGTGCAGATCTTGCTGAAATTTGTAAATTGGAGCAATTTTATTTCAACAGTTGACAACACTTTGCAGAAAGTTGTTTGGTTTGTGTTCAGTTTTTTTTTGTTGATTTTTGTTAGAAAAAGCTGAAATGATTGACTTTGCCTTTAGGCCACATTTTTATATATATCACACCTTTGGTTGTGTAAGTTTGATTGCTGCTTACACATTTTGGTGATCTTTTTGTACATTTGCAGCTTTTGAATTGTATGTTTTGCTTGTTTTTTCTGTCACAAGACATGTTAACATGTGTTGTTAACACTGTCAGTTGGGCATGTTTGGTGTGACAGGTGGAAATAGACAAACATTCTGACAATCATGCTTTGAAAACATAAAAAGTAGTTCACTAATTTTCAAAAAGTAGCAGCTACTTTTTCTGGAAAAGTAGCAAAATTTGTAGCTACAAAGTTTGTTTTTTTTGTAGCTAGCTACAAAAATATTGGGAAAGTAGTTAACTACTAATTTTTCAGTAGCTATCCCAACCCAGACAACACCTTTAGCAGAGTACAGGCTCACTCATATCAACAGCAACAAGAACATTAAGAGGACTTTGTCAAACTGTACATATTTAGAAGTTCACAATAGCTGAGCAAGTAGATATTTCATCACAAGATGACTGAGAGGAGTGACATAACACTGATTTGTCCTATTTATTAGCATTAACATTTCCACAGTAATTGTCTTTGAAGAGAGATGCTGTTTTTTTTTTCTTTCAACTAGTTTCTACTTAGCTGCTAGACTTATTTTTGCAGGTGTCGAGGGAAATGGGTGAATGTTTATGCAAGACTCAACAGGAATGGGCAGTAGGGTGGGTGTGGGTGATAATAAATTTATGGTGCTATGGGTTAACTGAGGGGGGGAAACTACAACACGTGAATTGGATGGGGTCAACAGGAGAGGACAGAGAACCTCTGATATAGGTTAACTCTAAACAAAACCATCAGCATGCAATAAATGATATCATTATAAGCCAAAATGTTGGAAACAAGTGGTCTCAACAACTGGCTTACAGTTAAGTCAATTTAGCAAAACCAACATAACACAAATGTTTCTTGACATCTAGATTAATCACATTATTTCCAAAATATTCCCTTTGCAGTAATAACACTTCATGTCCAATGCTAATTTCTGCTAGTGAATCTCTATGGGGTTCCTAAGAGTAAGTTGGCTCTAACCTAAAGCCAAAGCACATGGATATTTTTGGCTATATTAAATAAAACACAAAGACACAGAACACAAAGCTTGTCAGAAACATCTTTCATTTGAAGCTTGTAACAGATATTTTACTCTGTATCTCAGTTTTACAGTGACTCAGTAACGTACCCTGGCATAGAGCTGCCTCCACTGTTTTATTTTCTGATTGATACTACAGAAACCAGGTTAACTTTACTCATATTCACAGTCAGTGACAAATCTCGGCCTGCAGAAGGTCTAGAGTGCAGCTTTTTCAGTTGGTCCATATAAAGCCTTTCCGCTCCTGAAGGCTTAACCAATGGGAAGAGATAGTTTGGCTCTATTTATCTAGAAAAATCTATTTTAAAAAAGGGAAAAATCCTAATTGAAACCTGATGCTTTGGCTGCTTTGTGATTTTTACCCTTTTGTTTCCAATCAAAACAAACATTTTAGTTCAATGAAATCATTCAGCTTTCTCTTAAGCCCCAGAAGACCCTGAGTGTCTCCTTGTCACGATTGGCCCCTCCCAGTCCTGTCCATGTGTTCGTGTTTTGGTTTAGCCCATGTGCATTTGTTTTGGTTTAGCCCCCTCGTTTCATGACTCCGCCTCTGATTGTCTCCACCTGTTTTCCACTTGTCCCTTGTTTTCCCTGTGCATTTAAGGCCTGTGTTTGCCCTTTTGTGTTTGCTGGTTTTTTGTTGGTTGTTCTGGTTACTGTGTGTTGCTTGAATCTCTGTCTGTGTTGTTTGGATGTTATCTGCTGTGTTGGGTGTACTGGTGTATGTACTGTTGTTTTGTTCTGGTTTGTCTGTCATGTCTGCCCCCCGATCAATCCGTGTTGGCTCTATGACCCTGGACTGTCTCAACCCTGATTTTGGATTTGCCCATAATAAATCTCACTTATCTCCGCGTATGTGTTCGCCTCCTCGCTCCCCGTTACACTGCTACTGCCCTTTGTTGTCATAAACATTTAATGCTATATGCTAAAAACAACCCCTTATGCTGAGCAGTTTTTTTTCTCTATTATAAACTTCTAACTTAACACCTCTGGTTGAAGTCATCAAGCCTTCAGGAACATTTGAATGGAAGAGTCAAGTGGGTCTGATTAGAGCTGCAATAAACCTCTGTTGGAGAATCAGCAGGAGCTAAACTAATTAAAATTAACTTAGCAGAACACAGCTACTGCATGCACTGAGCCAAAGCTTGTTGTTACACATCGTTTGCCATTCTGTCTTGAAAAGTAATTTTTATTTGACTTGTAGTGTCAAGCAAAGGTCTTGTATAATTTACTAAGCTGAAATTAAATCAATATTTGGCTTTCAATTCATGATCAGGTGACTGTACTAAACAGCTTCGGCGCAGTAACTGTAACAGTGAGAGTGGAGCGCTGTGGTCAGTTCTGGGGTGATGTGTATATAAGCTGATAGTCTCACTTCTAGCACACACAGCACTGGTGCCTGGGGTATAAGCAGGACGGCTGCAATATTGTCCTGACGTGTGTTAACACTTCAGCATACGCTGATGGAAAGTCTCTCACCTCCTTTCCTGGGGCATCTCACCGACTCGCTCGAAAAAATGTCACACTTCTTTTATCTCAGGAAGCTCATGACCTAACACTGTTCTGTGTCTCTGCTTCAAGAACATGACCTACTCCCCATTCTGGCAGGAGAAGCATGTGAGGAAGGGGATAAAAACAGCAATAGAGAGGGAAAGTGAAACAGGAAAGGAAGAATGGCAGTAGGGTATAAAAATGTTTGTTGCTTTTGTGCTGTCAGACAAAATTCTAATCCCAGACTTGATGTTTCACTATCTTTGCGATAATTTAGCATAGAAACATGGTTAAAAAATTTCCTGAATCTGTTGAGTCATGCTTTCCATTCCATCTTATTGAAAAGTCAGTTATGAGGCTTTGAACAGGGGCTGAGATACATGTCACCTGCCTCTTACTGTGTGTAAATGGTGGATTTGTGTGTCCATCAAAATTTTGTATGAAACTGACCAATGGACACTCCGGAAATTCTCTACAGACTGACCCATCATGTCAGAAACCTTTCATTCTTCTTTCAGTCCACATTAGAGACACGTGAAATGGCGTGGAAAGATTTTACAGTTGCTGAAGCTGCTACAGTGGTTTTGGAAAGTAATGGCAAAGATAACGAAGCATTTTGATATGAAACCTATAGGTATCATGTTAAATGTAAATGCCTTTAAAGAATAATTATAGATATGCAAAAAACGAGATAAAGCTTGTTTTAAGCTTGTTTTCTTTGCTTTAAGCCATTGTCATTTCGTGTGTGTGTGTGTGTGTGTATATACACTGCTCAAAAAAATAAAGGGAACACTTAAACAACACAATATAACTCCAAGTAAATCAAACTTCTGTGAAATCAAACTGTCCACTTAGGAAGCAACACTGATTGACAATCAATTTCACAGCTGTTGTGCAAATGGAACAGACAACAGGTGGAAATTATTGGCATTTAGCAAGACACACTCAATAAAGGAGTGGTTCTGCAGGTGGGGACCACAGACCATTTCTCAGTACCTTTCTGCTTTCTGGCTGATGTTTTGGTCACTTTTGAATGTTGGTACTGCTTTCACACTCGTGGTAGCATGAGACGGACTCTACAACCCACACAAGTGGCTCAGGTAGTGCAGCTCATCCAGGATGGCACATCAATGTGAGCTGTGGCAAGAAGGTTTGCTGTGTCTGTCAGCGTAGTGTCCAGAGCCTGGAGGCGCTACCAGGAGACAGGCCAGTACACCAGGAGACGTGGAGGAGACCGTAGGAGGGCAACAACCCAGCAGCAGGACCGCTACCTCCACCTTTGTGCAAGGAGGTACAGGAGGAGCACTGCCAGAGCCCTGCAAAATGACCTCCAGCAGGCCACAAATGTGCATGTGCCTGCACAAACGATTAGAAACTGACTACATGAGGATGGTATGAGGGCCCGACGTCCACAGATGGGGGTTGTGCTCACAGCCCAACACCGTGCAGGACGCTTGGCATTTGCCAGAGAACACCAGGATTGGCAAATTCGCCACTGGCGCCCTGTGATCTTCACAGGTGAAAGCAGGTTCACACTGAGCACACATGACAAACGTAACAGAGTCTGGAGACGCCGTGGAGAGTGATCTGCTGCCTGCAACATCCTTCAGCATGACCGGATTGGCAGTGGGTCAGTAATGGTGTGGGGTGGCATTTCTTTGGAGGGCTGCATAGCCCTCCATGTGCTCGCCAGAGGTAGCCTGACTGCCATTAGGTACCGAGATGAGATCCTCAGACCCCTTGTGAGACCATATGCTGGTTTGGTTGGCCTTGGTTTCCTCCTAATGCAGGACAATGCTAGACCTCATGTGACTGGAGTGTGTCAGCAGTTCCTGCAAGATTACATTACATTACATTACATTACATTACATTACATTTAGCAGATGCTTTTATCCAAAGCGACTTACAAATAATGTGGTACATAGAACAAACATAGTCAGGCCTTAAAGGAGGCCAAGGGGTAATAGCGGGGTAGAGAAGGGAAGGAGGTTGGTAGTGGCTAGATTTGCAAGAGGCGATTAGAGCAAGTGCTCCCTGAAGAGCTCTGTCTTCAGGAGTTTCTTAAAAATAGAGAGGGACGCCGCTGCTCTGACAGCGGAAGGTAGCTTGTTCCACCATTGGGGAATCAAGTATGAGAACAGTCTCGATTGCTTTGTGTGAATGTTTGGCAAAGCTAAGCGACGTTCATTGGAGGATCGCAGCGGCCGGGCGGTGCTGTAAGCCTTTAGGAGCGAGTGCAGGTAGGAAGGAGCCTGCTCTGTTAACACCTTGTAGGCAATTGTAAGAGTTTTAAATTTGATACGAGCAGCAACCGGTAACCAGTGGAGCTCAATGAGCAGTGGGGTGACATGCGCCCGTTTTGGTTGGTTAAAGACCAGACGCGCTGCAGCATTCTGAACCATCTTCAGTGGTTTTACAACACAGGCCGGGAGGCCCGTCAGTATGGCATTGCAGTAGTCGAGGCGTGAGATGACCACTGCTTGTACCAGATGAAGGCATTGAAGCTATGGACTGGCCCACCCGTTCCCCAGACCTGAATCCGATTGAGCACATCTGGACATCATGTCTCGCTCCATCCACCAACGCCACATTGCACCACAGACTGTCCAGGAGTTGGTGGATGCTTTAGTCCAGGTCTGGGAGGAGATCCCTCAGGAGACCATCTGCCACCTCATCAGGAGCATGCCCAGGCGTTGTAGGGAGGTCATACAGGCACATGGAGGCCACAAACAATACTGAGCCTCATTTTGACTTGTTTTAAGGACATTACATCAAAGTTGGATCAGCCTGTACTGTGTTTTTCCACTTTAACTGTGTGTGACTCCAAATCCAGGCCTCCATTGGTTAATAAATTTGATTTCCATTGATTTTTGTGTGATTTTGTTGTCAGTACATTCAACTTTGTACAGAACAAAGTATTCAATGAGAATATTTCATTCATTCAGATCTAGGATGTGTTATTTGAGTGTTCCCTTTTTTTGGAGCAGTGTATATGTTATTTTCTTTTCTCTAACAATAATTGTGGTCACAGGATTGAATGAGCAAGCTATTCCCATGAAGCCAAAATAATTTTTGTGTGGAATATGAGAAAAAAGAATGAGAATTGTTGCTTGTGTAATAGTCCTTCTGCAGAAAACAACAAGATCATGTAAATTCCCATATGTATCATATTAAATGTTATGAAGGGGAACAGATTTGGGTAACGGTTTAGTGTATAAAATGTGGGATACGGATTAAATTTTTTTTTTTTTCTTAAACTAAATCAATGAGTGGGGAAAATGTAATCTTTCAACACTAAATTGCTTGGAAATTTACCAAATAGTAGTGTAAGTACAGTGTTACAGGAAGATTTTAATGAGTATATTTCATGGGGATTTTCAATGTCAGTGAGATGGGATGGTGCAAATTCACCATATTGAAGGTGGATACAGACATTTTTATGTGTTTTAGGTTTATGCCAGTTAACATAAGGCCCTATGTAGATAACATGTAGCCTTACAAACTGCCCTACACTAAAGTGTTACTGACATTTCCATACACCTCAAACTGTTGCTGGAATTTTTTGTAAATTTTTTATAATGGAGGGAGGTGTAAGGGAATATGAAGATACTAAATTAGATCAGACTAGCTAACTAACTCACCTTGTTTCTGACTGACAAACACTTGAACACAAAGACTTCATAATTATACACTTGCATAAGCATCTGACAAGACTCTGAATGCAACATTTATTTCAGCTTGAAAAATGTTGGTAAGATAATGGTGCATACAGATGGGCTTTATAAACTTATAAACATGGATTTCTGAGTTTACAACAAAGATTTTAGCCTTGAACAACTCATGAATGCAGTTCTATTTGACCTGAGTTTATGAGACGTGAAGTATCATTAGGTAGGACTTTTCCTTACACCACCTGAACAGAGCAGGCTGCATTGGTAAACTATGCTAATGGTAAATACATCAATGATTCCGATTCCAAAATCAACAACTGACTACAATGTTTTGCAGCACTTTTCTCCTCAACTCAGTCATGACACTAGTTTAGTTGTTAGCTAGGTCTCCCCCTATCACACAATGCTACCATTGAAATGATGAGGACTAACATGTGCTTCCTCCAAGACATGAGAAGCACCATCACATCTTTTTAAACTGCGAGTAGTGCAATGTCGTTGGACAGCTGAACACGCCTGGAGCACACCAATTACATCAGGGAACATATGCCCATGTTGGGTAGCATCATGCTGAGTGATGGAGGGAGAGGGAGGGCCGCCCTACCCACCTAGAGAGAGCAAGGCCAGTAATGCTGTCTCAGATTCCAGGGTACAGATGGCTGTAAACCCAATACTTAAATGTTAAAAAACAGCTTACGTGAAAGTGTCAAACACATCAATAGAAAGGAGTTCCCAAACTTATCGGGTTTTATTAATAAAAAAGAAATGAGGCTTAGCACAGCTGTCTCATTCTGCCCACTGTTACAAACTTTGGAATTTGAAGGTTTTGAGAAAGTAAGCATTCATATTGTAACATTTTTAACTGATAATCCTGGTATAAATATGAACTACTCATAAAAAAATTTTGGTAACACTTTATTTTGTCCTTTGTGGATAATTAATAAACAGATTATTAGTAAAACATCAGAAACATATCAGTGAAGTAGCTGTAGTGAAGCGTGTATTGAATACATTGAAGTAAATATCTTGTAGGTGTTTTGCTGATACATTACTTAGATTAAGTTATGTTACTTTCATTATGCAAAACCTAACCTTACTAAAGTTAACCCTTGGATATCCATCCATCCATCCATCCATCCATCCATCCATCCATTTTCTAAGCCGCTTCTCCCTCAGGGTTGCGGGGGGGTGATGGAGCCTATCCCAGCGGTCATCAGGCGGAAGGCATATATATATATATATATATATATATATATATATATATATATATATATATATATAATTTCTTCTGAGATATTTATATTTTTTGCATTTAAATTCTATAAGGGGGCTATGCACCTAAGTTTTTCACGTTACTGAGAGTCCATTGAGTGTTTGTTTCATTTCAAAGCACCACTCAAAATAAAGTGTCACCAAACTTTTAAACCAGCCTTACCTCAGTTCATTAATCAGATTTCATGTCTGATGAGGACAAAGTGAATAAACATCCCACCCATTTCTCAGAATGCAGTGAGGCCAGCGAAACATTTTATTCTCAATATTTCATTAAATATGTCTCTTGCTGCAAACCACCCAGTGATATCAAACTGTAGCTGTAGGTGTTCAGCTTCACAATGCAGCTTTCATATATAAAATCAGTGATTGGTAAACTGAGATATGATGATAAATAATTAGTCAGTTTTAAGGCCAAACAAATGTGTTTTTCAGGTTAACTCAT
Organism: Pygocentrus nattereri; assembly: GCF_015220715.1. Classification (NCBI taxonomy): domain Eukaryota; kingdom Metazoa; phylum Chordata; class Actinopteri; order Characiformes; family Serrasalmidae; genus Pygocentrus; species Pygocentrus nattereri. The sequence continues at coordinate 32,415,534 of NC_051223.1, read as the reverse complement.
ATGCACATCTATTCAAAAAGGTTAAGTAATCTTCAGGGTGGTTCACTAGCTGTTGCCTAGCTAAATGTCTGTACCGCTCAGGACTGATCAATGGTGGTGGTGTTGCTTTTTGGGTGGCTTTTCAGTTTTGTTATTCGTCCATCCTAGAGGATACATGTACATTTCCCACCTGATAGCCACTGGAATGTGAATGGTGTGATCTTATTACGATTTTCTGATTTACATGTTGACAAACATGCACATGTAGGAACTGAACTTACCTGATTCCATTCATTGTGTTCCACAGGTGTGTAGAGAAGTGGCTATATCAAGTTTCATATCACAGAGCAGATTAAATTAGAATTTTCAAAATCATTCATTTAGGCTAGTTATGTTGTCATGCCCAGGAGGACAGGTTCTCAAGTAACGCAGGATGAAAACAAAAAATAAGACTCAAGGATAAATGGAATAGTCACACTGTTTTACTATAAAACTACAATTGAAGAAAACTTCCATTTCTCCGCGAGCAGCCTCATAACGCTGTAAAATCCTCCCTGCAGACTTCACAAGTACTTTAGAAAATGATAGAGAGAGAAAGAAAGAAAGAGAGAGAGAGAAACGGAGAGAGAGTAAAAGCAGAAATGCAACAGTTGCCTTCTGTCTGTGTTTACTGTGTTTACTGCTGCTGGGATTCACGTTTTTGAGCAGTGTGGCAGCGATTACGTTCTCTTAATTATAAGGATTTGCAGACATGTGCACACTAGCGAGAAAGTCCACAGTGCAGGAGGGCCGTCTTGTTCTGCCATCTTTCTGGTATGCAGGGGGGATAATGCAGACTTTTTGCTAACTTCAAGAGAGGCCTCCTGGGATGCGACCTTCTGCAGACTTTGCTTATGAAAGTTACCCTTAATTAGCAAAACACATGTAATGACATGGGAAGATGTAAATGGGAAGAGTTCCAAAAAAATGAATAAATAAAAAATTAAGACAAACTAATGAAGGAGGTCTTGCAGTGTGAGTTGCACAAAATGTGCCTATGTGCTAAATTTGTTTTTTGGTAGTTTGAGTGTCGACATCAATCATGGAAGTGAGTCAGAATGAAGGATAAACTGTTGCTTAAGAATGCACAATGTAGCAGGTTTGATGTATTCAGTATATAATAAGCTGTTAATCACAATTATTCAAATTATTTTGTGTAGTTAACTGGAATTCATTATTTGTCCAAATTTGACCCTGAGGGAAGATGTTTTGAATGAGGACTACAGTCACAGAGTCTTAGCAGCTGGGCTTTAGGCTGGAGCTATGAATGGTTAATAATTAATAATTGAATGTGTTTGAACTTTTCATTTTGTTTGCTTTATTTATCTTAGTGTTTATTAAACCTTTTTTACCCTTTTTCTGTAGTCAGAGACAGCCAGTAGAATGATAATGTAACCCAGTGTTCGTAAACAGTGCTTCTCGTATGCTTTCCACATTGCGGCCTCATAGATCATGTTGACATTAAGCAGCAGTGAACAAGACAGTGTAGATCCAAAGTCTGGGAGACCAGAGAGATTTGAATTGGGTAATAGTGTCACTCAACCACACCTGACTCATCTACACCTCCCCCTACTTCCCCCCAACACACTTCCCCACACACTAAACACCTGATTCCAATCAACTTAATTACTTCAGACTATAATACCACAGTGCACCTCTGCCAGTCATTCCCCATTATGTGAGTCTTTCTGGGCAATTCTCCTGGTCTGTTGGGTTTCATGGCCACATCTCTGGACCACATTTTGGATTCAAACTTTTCAAGCAGTTTCCTCTATAACCTGTCTCTGAATGCACTGGACATGTTTTAGGTCTGTTCTTTGAAAAGAAGTTCCCTATTCAGAGCAAAAGGTTCCAGATTATAGAGAAGAAATTTTGAAACTTAGTAGTATCTGAATGTAATGCTTAGAAGGAAGAGTTATCAAGTATCCAAGGGAAAGAAAAAGTAGGATTCAAGGACAAAATTAAAAGTCACACTGTTTTGCTACAGAACTAGTGATGAGAGAAAGCCTCCGTTTCTCCCCCAGCAGCCTCATAACACTGAAAATCCTCCTTCCAGAGGCTAAAGAAGTTTCCTGAGGAAAAAGAAAAAACAGAATGACAAACTCATGCAAAGTAAATGAACAGTGCCAAGGCAGGCATTTGGGGGCAGAGTGTGAAAAGGGAAAAATATAACTGGGCTATACATTTATCTAACCATGTTTATAAAAACACCTGACATAGAAATACCTAAGATATTACCTGGGTTAGCTTTAAAAGGTTCAGGTTATCTCAAAAGGTTTATGTCGAACATTTACTTCAGTTTTAGAAAATCTTGGATCAGCCAGTTATTAGTGTCCCTGCTTGCTGTTTGAAAGAAACAATATGGAATGTAACACTTTCATAAAGGGACATTATTAGGGATTAAGCAGGAGAATTCCCAGTGCTGTGGTGATCTGTGCATGTATGATAGTTTGGAGTTCACAAAGGCAAAGCTTACAGGGGGCGCACAAAAGCGATGAAGCTAACCTAAGTCTACCTATTGGCTCTATTCCTGGGTAAATGCTGAGACTTAAATAATAGCACAGGCAATACAAAACATACACTGACCAAGAGGGCACTTCTACAGACTGAGGGCACTGAGGGTATCTGTACATGCGCTTAGAAGCATGTGACTATATATATGAGACATACCTACTAAAATATTTTTCAAAATGTATACATTTTTTTATGCTATAATCAGGGCCAGCCAACCTCTTCAGGGCGAATGAGACATTCATGGACATAGAAATGAATGTAGATGTCTGGAAAATGTGCCTCAATAAATGCAATCTACAGCAAATAAAAAGAAACGACCCAAGGTTGTCCACAGGTATGAGAAACGGACACTGACAGAAAACTGTTGAAGAGTGCAGTCAGGGCCAAATGAAATTAAGGACATTAATACATTTCTTATTTATCCAAAAGTGTCCCAATGGTAGACCAAGTCTGAATCTTTCAAATTGTATTTATTATAATGTTGAAAATACAAAACAAAAATAAGAATTCCTATAAACAATGAATACGGAAGCAAACTGATTACAACTAAAGATGTTCAGTATATTTTCCTAGTGCTGAATATAATAACCTATGCAATACGCATGTAGCTAAGGGTTCCACATTTCACCAAAAAAACTCCCAGCTACAGTTTCACAAGCCTCAACATTGCTGTGAAAGAATGAATTAGACGATGTTAAGTAGGAGGTAAGAGAGAAGCAGCAAGTACACAAGGAAAGTGCCAAATACAGGTTCATTTGTTTGACTGAGAGTATGATTCACTCATTTGGTCAGTGTGTTGGCTGAAGAGCTGAGACTAATTGTAAAGTGGAAAACAGACGTAACAGGCTAGCTTACCAGTTTAACTGTGTTATTTTACTTGTGAAAGAACATAAACATTGGCTACTTGTACAGTAAACCAGCTAAAAGAACTTTAATATGAAAACGTCTGACTTAAGATCAATGGCTAGAATATACTGCTGTATCATCACTGCTCTCTAGATACACATAAATCTTGTCAGGCACCTCGGTCTCCTTATCTGATAAACAGCATAACACGTACCACATTTACAGTACCATAAGGCCCAATCCCATTTCGCCCCTTGGCCCTAATACATAGCCCTTCGTTTTGTGCATTCACTTCTAGGGGTAGGGTGCGCTGATTTTTGTTGAAAGAGGGGAAGGGCGAAGTGAAGGCTTATGAGAAAGTGTAATGAGAAAAAAAGAACGGAAAGATGGTGGCGAAACAGAAATATTTTCTTAGTTAAAATTTTACAATAACCATTGTATTATCTTAGTTTAGTGTAGTTTCGATGTATTATGGTTCTTTTCTTCATAAAAAGCATAACAATTTGCTAATAGTATGCCAATGTCTTGCTCGCTAAATTTCCTGTTCCACCTTAAATAGTCCAGCAGTTCTGATACGTGAAGTACCAGAATGTAACTGCTGCTCCATTTAAAATGGAAATTCAGGCAAGAAGCTGGTGAATACCTGACTTTGGCTTAATATCACTGAAAAATCAGGGGTGGGCAATAATGAATAATTATCCACCTCTTTGAAGGCAAATGATTGCCTAAATGTAATTAAAGCCCAGCAGTGAGGAGCTGAACTTTACCCTCGTCTGCTATCACTGCAGCCTGGCAGGGTCACGTACAGAGCAGTACTAGTAGCTGTTAATGAAGTAATGTTCTTTTTTATTTGAGAGTCCCATTTTGTAGGCAAAAATTTTAATCACTTTCCTTTGTAACTCACTTCCAAGGGGTATGGGTAAAAGTAAGAAATGGGGTTAAGCCTAAGTCTCAGATTCTTTTTGCAGCAGTCATCATAAAAAGATATGATTGAATATGTAAAACATTTGCATTTGCAGCTGTTACAGGGAAATGCAGAGCGTCCAGCAGGTGCTGCTGTGGGGTCTAGAGGGTTTATGTAGGTATATTGCTCTCGGACAATAATCCTTAGAACTGAGTCTATTCGGTTTGGCTCTATTTGGTTAGCTGGTATCAGAACCTAATGTCACGATTCCCTTCAGTCTCGCTGTCACTACTTCCCAGCCTCCAGACTCCATCTCCCAGAACACCTCTCCTGATCACACGACCTCAGATCTCTCTCACATGACTCTCCACCAGTCTGCTTCACCGGGCTACTGATTCACCTGTTCCTTGTTTTATGTGACCTGTTCAGGCTTTAGCATGGGATTTTTGTGCAATGTTGCCTTTGTTAACACAACCTTACTGAGCCTTCTTGTCAGTTTGTTTGCTTTTCCATTATTGACCTTGTTTGTTTTTGACCTTGCCTTTTGCTTTTTATGACTAAATTTATTGAGGAATATTATTTCAATACAAACACATTTTCAAATACAGATTACAAAGATACACAATTCAAATATATCACGATTTCCACAATTCACAATGTTGCACAGTTTGCTTGCCCTCTCAGTGTTGTTGTGATTTGTGGTTTCACCTTCTTTTCTGGGTTTTGGACATTCAAGGTTACTGTTCTCACAGGTGAGGGCAGTTTGTTTAGGTCTTCAGAGAAGGAGTACTTTGAAATGGATGTTTTATGAGCAGTGAAATGTTTCCTCACATTGTGCCTGGCTTTTTTTGCTCTATGTAATGGAATAAATATATGCGTGCACACACACACACACATTTTCTAAGCCGCTTCTCCCTCAGGGTTACGGGGGGTGCTGGAGCCTATCCCAGCCGTGACTGGGCAGAAGGCAGGATACACCCTGGACAGGTTAAATATATGCATACATATATATGTATGTATAAAATATATCGATGGACACAAAAAAATAAAAGCCAGGATGAATGTGCCAGATATGCACAATTCTTGGACAGGGATTGTTGGTATGAAATCTGGTTAAGTCACATTTTAATTATGCCAGTAACTAAAGGATGCTTGATTAGTCAAAGGCTTGGTAAAGAATTTAGAAAGATATTGATTTGATTGGTTCTGAGGTTACATCCTGAGATCACGTAGGAAGACAAGTACATTTCAGCAACTTAACTGGCTACCTGTGGACCTTATAGCAGCACATCTTAAAGCCAAAGGAATAGCTAATGGATCTCAGTGTTCGCTAATGAAAGATGTGAATTTGAGTGAAGGTGACAATTGACAATTTAAGTTAATTTGACAGAAAAGCCCTGTGTCCACCTGGAAATTCAAAAATGTGTTGTGTGATGTCACTAGTGGAAAACATTTGAAGATTGTTGTAATAGCACACAACTATGATTTGTGTTGCAAAATTTCCAGTGGCAATTCTTCAGATTCTCAGGTCATTGTTTAATCCAATGAAGACAATAAATCAGTGATTGGGGAGACAGCAGAACCTAATATTACAAAACAGCCATTTAGGTTTGATACAGAGAACTACACCAAACATGACCCCATAAAAGCTGGTTATAGTGATTTCTAGGATTTAAACATTATACATCAGCCAACGTACTACCGATTTTAAATCTGAAAGCTGACAACTTAGAGCTACAGTTTGACAGGGTTGGTTAAGTGTGCATAAGTAAATTTTTAATGAAATGTCGTTGCAAAACCATCTCACTGAAAGGGAAGAGATCAGTGAGTATTTATTTTAACTTCATCAGAACGGAGAGCTGGGTGATGAACTGATGCAAGACAGTTGTAAAACTTTGGTACCATTAAGATTTTCAGAACTAACTTTTGCTTCAATGCAACAGACAGAATCATTCAAAGTTTAATCTATAAAGATCTCCAACATGTTTCTGATTAAATGACAAAAAAGACCAACATTTTATCAAATAATTTTAATCCTGTTCAAACAGCCAGCTAAATGTGTAACAGTAGACTTACAAGTTTCATTTGTGAGTTAACAAATATAGCTTGAAATCCCTCAAGTTCACTACTGTTAGCCGTAGCCCAGGGCGAACAGGTCTGGAGTGAAGACCCAGACTGACTCGATCCAAAAACACCATGAAAAATGGACACAGACAGTCATGTACCCTGCCCATGTAACCCGCCCGGGCTCAGCCTGAAGATGCAACATGGCAAGACCATGTAGGCCCACCATCCACAAGGTCCAGCATGGGGGAGCAGTGCATATAAGCAGTGGGAGATTGCGGTGAGGCCCTTGGTGGCCTAGGCCCCTGTGGCAGAAGCTGGCTCTTGGTACGTGGAATGTAACCTCACTGGGGGGGTGCCAGAGCTTGTGCAGGAGGTTGAGAGGTACCATCTAGATATAGTTGGGCTTACCTCCACCCACAGTGTCGGCTCTGGAACCAACTTCCTGGATAGGGGTTGGTCCCTCTCCTACTCAGGGGTTGCACAGGGTGAGAGGTGTCGTGCGGGTTGTGGGGATACTCATGAGTCCCTGGCTGGCAGCCATGCAAGTTGGAGTTTGTCCTGGTGGATGAGAGGTTTGCTTCAATGCGAATTAAAATCGCAGAGAGGAAAACTCTGACTGTGCTTATGCACCAAACAACAGGTCAGAGTATTCGGCCTTCATGGAGTGAGTGGGGGGGTTCTGGAAAGGGTCCCGCCTACAGACTCCATAGTCTTACTGGGAGACTTCAATGCTCGATTTGGCAATGACTGGGAGACCTGGAGAGGCATGTGGAGAAGAACGGCCTGCCTGATCTTATCCCAAATAGTGAATTGTTATTGGACTTCTGTGCCAGGCATGGATTGTCCATAACGAACACCAAGTTTGAACACAAGGATGTTCATAAGTGTACATAGTACCAGAGCTCCTTGGGTCAAAGGTCAATGATCGACTTTGTTGTCGTTTCATCTGACTTGGAACCATATGTTCTGGACACTTGGGTGAAGAGAGGCGCTGCGCTATTAACTGATCACCATCTGGTGGTGAGTTGAATCAGATGGCAGGGAAGACTAATGGTCAGACCTGGTAGGCCCAAGCAAATAGTCAGGGTGTGTTGGGAATGACTGTCGGAGGCCCCTGTATGAAACTATTTCATCTCCCATCTCCGGGAGAGCTTTTCTCATATCCCGGAGGAGAAAGGGGACATGGAGTCTGAATGGACCCTGTTCAAAACCTCCATTGTGGAAGCAGTCAGGCGTAGCTGTGGCCAAAAGCTTGTGGGTGCCTGGGGCGTCGGGGCGGTAACCCAAGAACCCCCTGGTGGACACCGGTGGTGAGGGAGGCCTTCAGGGACTGGATGGCCCGAAGGACTCCTGACTTAGCAGATAGGTACCGACAGGCAAAAAAGGTGGCAGCCACAAAGGTGGCAGAAGCAAAATCCAGGGCATGTGAGGAGTTTGATGAAGCCATGGAAAAAGACTTTCGTTCTGCCACAAGGAGGTTCTGGAATCAATGTGGATTCCATTCCGGCCGTGGAACAACGGTCCAGCTTTTCACCCTCTCACAGACTGAGGGGGCATGGGAGTTTGCCAAACCAGTCTACATGTGTTTTGTGGATTTGGAGAAGGCTTACAACCATGTTCCCCAAGATGTCTTGTGGGAGGTCCTCCGGGAGCATGGGGTGCTGGGGCTACTACTCCGGGCCATTCAATCTCTGTACTCCCGGAGTGAGAGCTGTGTTCCTATACTCAGCATTAAGTCATACTCTTTTAGTGTTAGCCCTAGACTCCCCCTAGATGACGACTCACTAGTAAAGATAAGGAAGGATCAAACTTCCATCTGGCTGTTTGCATATGTTTTAGGGTGGCATCTCATTTTTGAGTTCATGGTTGCCTTTTTTTGTCTAAAGTTTGTCAGATTTACAAAATATTTCTGTCAGATTTGCATGGGTTTCTCAACCTCTGTCATAGATGACTTTGTCTCCGCCGCACTTCGAAATAGGAGCTTTAGCAACATTAGTAAAATTAGAAAAAGATTATCTGTTTATTTGTAATTACAGCAAAACTGGATAATTTAGAGTGATATAAAAGACTGAATGCTATGTTGTTCTAATTTATTAAAGGATTACATCACTGATGCCACATATCTGTTATTTAATTAACAGAGGGGGCAGTCATATGCTTGAGGTTAGGAACCAACCCTGAGACCGGAAGGTCGCCGGTTCGATCCCCAGTGCTGACAGTACATGACTGAGGTGTCCTTGAGCAAGGCGCCTTACCCCCAACTGCTCCCCGGGTGCTGCAGATAGGGCTGCCAACTGTCCCTAGTGTGTGTGTATGCTAGTGTTTCACTTCACGGGTGGGTAAATGCAGAGGTGAAATTTCCCCATTGTGGGACTAATAAGGGTCACTTAATCTTAATTAAAAGGTTAAAGCATCATCAACAAGTATTTTATGTTGCACTAAAGCCTTCACACTTTGCTGGAATGTCTTCTATGCCTTAATTGTATCCTCCACTACACTCTCCTCAATCTCCTTACCATCAGTATGGTGCCCTCTGCAAACTTTCTACAGAACAGTTATACGGAATCTGCCTGGCCTGATGTACACTCTCCATTACGTGAGCTAAAATTGTGACTATCACTGGATGACAGCACTGTTGTGTCTGAGGAGAAAATGGCCACCATTATCCTCTACTGCACTTTGAGGAAAAACAAATGACACAAAAATACATCGGCATCCAATTCATACGCACTTTAGAAAGCTTTTTGGAATTAAGCCGCTTCCTCCCTGGTGGCCCCAAGCAGTTAAAGTCATTATGCTTAAATATCATGGTGATTTGTCATGCCACTCTTTTGAAGCTTTTATGAGTAGGCTTCACTTTTTCGGTCAGAGATTATTTCCCTGGTTACAAAATTGCTTGATATTGCACTATACGAATTACACAGCAACAAGTTTTCACATACAGCTGTCAGCGCAAAGTTTGTAGCACAGAAAGTTACTTCTGCAGTTGAATGAAAAGGATTAAATAGTGGCATTCTGAATAAGAGTGCCTAATTTCAAGAGAAGGAATGGATAACATGCTAAAGGTTGTTATGAAAATCAGTTTTATAGTGTGTAATGTTAAATGTATAGTGTCAAATTAAGAGTAATCCAGCCTGAAAGCTTACTAAGACAAGATGAGATAAAATATTGAGGTGTATGGACTTAATGCAAATACTCTCCGTGTTATCTTTGAATATGTCTGTTTTTCACTGTATGGACTCATTTTGCTGAATGGTTGTGCTCAAATAAAGAACAACCATCTCTCCTGTCTCCAGCCACAGTCTGTAAAAATAAAGTGCCATGTTGATCTAGAGCCCTTCTGCAGTGTGCGGTGTAGAGGAACTTTACCTCAGAGCACTGTGGATTAATGGGTGTTAATCAGTCTATAGAGAGTCGGTGAGGGGCCATAATGAGCTGCTGAAACTCCGCCCCCAGCACGTGCTCACCTCCTGGCCTATTATTCCACACTTCTCCACTCAAGGACACCTCAGCGGTCTACAAATTGGCCTTTCATTAGCACATAATGGCAATGGCCAAGTGCTTTTTAACCACGTGTAAGTGTGCATACATCAGTGTGTGTGCTCAGCTCTACATAAAGCATCTGTTTTCTTTGATTTGCTTCTTGGTGCTTATATTGATGTGGTAGAGAGTTTCAGGTGGAATAGTGAAGCAGACCTTTGTTAAAAGGAGATCTTTTAGAAATCTTCACACACACTTAAAAAACATTAATACAGGTAATGCAGTGAATGGAGCTGTTGACTCCTGAATAACTGTAATGCAGTCAAGCGAGAGCCTGTGCAAGTGTGTCTGAGAGACTCTGGCACTGTGACACAATGAGAAGTCTTTGGGTATATACCATTGTACCTCTCTCTCTCTCCCTCTGGCTCTCTGTGTGTCTCTGTCTCTCTCTGAGAGTAATTGTGTCACTATTCTGAGAAATCCTCAGTGCCAGCAATGCAGTTTAAATTCCTTCATGATTGAGCTACAAAGGCCAACTCAATAACTGAGTTCAATAAGCTCTACTCCTAGCAAAAAGACTGGGTAACATTTTCTATGAATAATGTTTTTACCGATCTATGAACACAATTCTAACGCACAGTGCTGCTCACCATTTTGTGCATTTTTACATGCATGTGGCCTACAATGTTATCAGATCTTCATTTAAGACATAACAGTAGATGAAGAGAACACAAACAAATAACACAATTATATAGTTTTACATCCATTTATTGCATTTTGTGAACAAAATGATCCAACATTAAATGTCCTTTGTGAACCTCTAAAATTATAGAATTACTAGTTTTGATGACTTTGAACTTTGTTGGTCCACTTTCAGAGAGATGATGTACAAATGAAGGAAATTCAACACCACTGTTGACTCCAAGACTAACAGATAGCATATTCTGGGAGATTAGTGAACCCCAGGGTAACATTGTAGGAGCTACAGGCCTCTCTTACACTAACTAATGACAGAGTCCACAGTCAGGCAAGCGCTGAACAAGAAAAGCATGTCTGGAATGACAGCATGGAGAACTCCACTACTCTCTAAGAACAACATTTCTGCCTGTTTAAAGTTTCCTGAAGACCACCTGGATGAGCTCGAAGACTATTGAAATAATGTTACATTGACAGATAAGGCAAAAATGGATCTTTATTGCTTAAATTAGAAATGTTATGTTTGGCAAAACTGAGCACTGCATTCCAGCATAAGAATCTCATTTCAGCTTTGAAACATAGTGGTGGCAGTATCATGGTTTGGGGCTGTTTTAATACTCCTGGACAGGAAAAGCTTGCTATCATTTAATGGAGCTATAAAGTTCTGGATCATGTCCAGAAATTCTTCATGGCAATGTCAAGGAAAACATTTTTGAACCTCAACTGAAGTTAGGTCCTGCAGAAAGACAACAACCTTAAAAACAGCATGGTATGCAAATTCACCTCTAAATTCACCCCTTACTTGTATATAAGAGGCAGCATTTGATTCTTGTAGGTTGTCTTGAACTATTAATGACTTAAGTTCTTATCAGCTCTAAAGTATTAAACCTCTGAAGTTGTTTGACACTAAAAAATCAAGTGCTACCAATTATACACTTGGGAACCTTGGGAATTTAGATCATAATTCATGCTAAATAATTCGCATTGTAAGGCATTAGCAAAGTGTTTATAATGTATTATTGCAAGTAATAATGCAGTTATCAACAATCTTCATGTAACGGGCCTCTAGTTTTTCATTAATAGAGGTTATAATGCTTAAAGCTTAATATACGTTGACCATTTAGAAGTGTCTATTATGGGCATTACTGAACAAAGAACAAAGCCTTGACAAATCCCCCAATATGTGTTCCTTAAAATATAATGTTACTATACTGATATCCATATAGAACTCCTTTTTATAAGAAAGGTAATGATTCCCCTAATAACAGTAAAATATGTCAGTGTTGAGAAAGGTGTGCTACTGAGCGAATGTGCTGTCAGAAGAGACGCCTCAGAATCTGTTCACATATGGAAATGAGATGGACTCAGAAAGAGCTAGAAAAAATGGGTGTTTGCAGCACTGAAGACTTTCACAGACACATTGACTTGCAAAATGCAACAGCAAGATCCGCGACATAGTTACAGTTCATTTTTCAGGAGGCATGTGCAGTTGTGCTGCAATTTCCACTGTGTCTGCTTCACATTTTTTAGCTGGCACTGCCATAGCAACACTTCCACAAAGCTTGTAAGCCCAGATCAGCAAGGCCAAAGAGTGAAAAGCCATTAAGGCCCATTGTCTCCAATGGTACGCAGCCTGAAGTTAAGCAAACCTGTTTAGAATTCATTCAGAGTGAGACGGACCATTCCAGAAATCCTCCCAGACACAAAAGGTTTAATAGGATTTATGAGAAACTTAATTTAACGCGTAAAAGGAGTGTTGCAATTTACAATTTACAAGCAGGAAAGTTATTTTGCGGCTCAATATAGAGAGACGCTTTTAATGCAGCCACCAGGAGACCTGAGGGAAATATCTCAGTGCAACATGAAATGAAAGCCCTCGCCGCTTGCCTTCTACCTAAACCCAATCTAATATTAAGAGCAAGGAGAAGATCACAGCTATCAAGACTTCAAAAACCTGTAGGCAGAAGGAGAAATAAAATCAGCATCGATTTAAAACTCATTTTCGCCAGGTACAGAATGAGGATACAAAATGGAAGCTGTCAAAAAGGCCTTTTCACAAGGTGCTCACAAGAAAGATCAGGAAAATTTTAGCTTGCGCACTGTAATTCAACTTTTAGAAGCTTCATAAATATGTATAAAGAAGAAACGAATTGTGCACTATGGCCATCCATAATGTTACATCACATGCCTTATAAATAATGCAGGTTTATACATTTTATGCTTTGAGTAAAAGATATATTGCAGTGATGCTGGTGTGAATGTGATAAATATAGCCATGAGATATGAAAGTTTCAAGACATATTCCGATTTAAAGACTTATATACTTGGTAATGTACCATTAGCACCAGTGTGGTTCTGCGGCTTACACAATAAGTTTTTACAACTGGTATAGACTATATGTTTCTAATTATTTAGCCTTCGTCTACATCTCTTGCTCTCTCTCTCTCTCTTTCTCTCTTTCCTGTTCTTTCTGGGTAGAAGCCTTAATATGACTTTCCAGTCAAAATGAAAAATTTAACCATTGCTAAAGCCTAAACATGCCTACGCGCCTCCTACAGTGGTGCTGCAATGGTTTCCAGAGTGAGTTTTTTCAATGTAAAGACGAGGAAAACACCCTTCCGATGATATACAGTCATATGCAAAAGTTTGAACATCCCTGGTCAAATTACATGTTGATGTAGGAAGTAAAAATAAATACAAATATTCTACAGGGAATGTAATGTGTCAATCTCTGCAAACTTCAGTGTACAGTTTCTACGTATTTGCCGAGTTTAACATATAGGGGGAAAAAACATACAATTTAAAAATGTGTGATAAGCATAAAATTTGGTCTGTGCAAATTTTTTTCAACGTGTTAAATTTTGCAAATAAACAGTAATTGAGCATTTAAACGTGTAGAAATGTCTTCTGTACATGATGTGTTAACTTATCCTCACTTATCCTCACTTAGAAAATCTACTAAACTTTAAGCAACTTAACTGGAATGGGGCACCCAGACTTTTGCAACTTCATCTTAAAGATGCACTGATTCGTCTTAAATCAAATCAACATGTCTAATATTTCTCATAATGAGATTCTGGTAAGTATTTTATAAAATCATTAAACCTGTTTTTGCATTTCTAAAGTGTTTTTTTCATTGGAAGATTTCACTTTTTTCAAATAGTATTTCTTGAAACAAGCTGTCATGCATCCCTCTAGCCTTGACTGTCTGTCTTGACCTTTCCAGAACCCTCTGGATGAACACGACATCTGACATCAAAACACTCTATCAGAGATCAGCCAATAAAATTAATATATATATATATATATATATATCATATATTATAATTGATATCATATATGATATATGATATAATGATTCCTTGACCTTTACTCATTTACTGTGATGAACAAATAACACATTTTCAGTGACTTCACACCGTTCACCCCCTACACATTTATATTACACAAGTGGTGTTGGGGTGAAACTGTGGGGAATTAAAGTGTCAAGATGCTGTGTCCCTTCACTCTGTTCCCCTCCTACAAGATCTGATGTGTGTGTGTGTGTGTGTGTGTGTGTGTGTGTGTGTGTGTGTGTGTGTGTGTGTGTGTGTGTGCGGGTGGACCACACAGACAGTCTGCTGACTGGCTACAGCTGCTAAAGTAGAACCCTATGCTGGCCATTTGTGATATTTTAAACATCTGGTATTTTTATATTAACTGTTCTAGCTGTATTGATATTTAAAAAATAATGCGGTGGGTCCATCAGACCACTGAGAAACAAACACATCAACACCACACAAGGGTTAAGCAAAATGAAACAGCTGCTCCTATCTCATTTGAAGCTTCGAAACCTAGGTGTCACATGTGACCTGATGTGATGTATCGTAGTGGTATCAGGAATGTTTTTTATACATGGTGTGAACTGACAAAACCAGCTTAACTTCACTCCTGGACATCAGATACTCACACCAGTATATACAATAGAACTCTTTTATAAGTTATTTGGATTTCTAGAGGCATAAAAAGCTTTTTTTACCTGCTTCTGAGATTGAATATCATTTATAATGACAATTAAGGGTAATGGTAACATAACAGTGTATGCGTTTACATGCACTCAGTAATCTGGTCAAAATCAGATTTCTGCAGTTATCCGATTATTCAAATAGTGGTGTAAACGCGAGACTTCGCTCTGGAAATCAGATTAAGAAATCTGATAAAGAGTGCTGGATTTTAGCTCAATAATCAGATTTATCAGCACATGTTACTCTTACTGTGATTTCTTTTGTATTTCTCAGTCTGCGCATGTACAAAAGCAGACGGCAGTACCAGCAGCATTGTTGCGAGACAGCAGCAAAACACTGCCACTGAAACCAAACACGAAATAAAGGATTATAGATGTTCATATTTTCATCTAAAGTTGCACGATGTTTAAAAAAAATGGAGCATGAAGTTTGAGTTACATTTACATCACGTCTTCTGTGAGTTCATTAACTGGTTGCAGAGCAGAAATCTGATTATTGCCACCTCTCGTAGACCTGAAGTTCACATTATCTCATAACTCAAGTGCAGGTAAATGCGTTGATCAGATTACTGACAATCAAATTTCCTGCAGTTATCAGATTATTAAGTGCATGTAAACGCATTATATCACTAGGCATAACCTGTCATGATTTCTTTCTTTATTTCTCACATTCTTTCTCGCTTGCTTCCTTTGCATCTTCCTTCTTTCTTTCTTTCTTTCTGTGTAGTGTCAGCACAGTTTTGTAGATCCCATTCATTCTAAAGCGAAGCCCACTCATGACAAGGCTTGTATAAAGGGAGATAAAATGTGTGCACACCCACCTGAGCATTTGTTTTTCTGTCTGAACACATAAGTACTTCACAGCATGTGGACTTGCAGCAGCTGTTGTTCATGGATCAAGCAGGCAGCCATATGTTAAGGTTGATAGTTGCTCAAGTACTATGACACATTGTAAACCAAATCATCGTCTAATTACCTTTAAATTGACACCTTGACACAGACCTAAGCTCACTGAGCACATTTTACAGATCATACTTAAGTCTGTATAATGATCCTTTTTAACATTCAGACAAATACTGAATTAGATATGAAGAAAAAAAAAAACAAAAACAAATGATGTTGAATCAACATAATGTAAACCTAAGATCTAAGTGGTTTTTCCCTGAAGGGTAAACATATACATCATCTCTTAGCACATATTTAGTCATGAAATGCATAATTAACAATGATTAGAGAAGCCAATGATGTTCGCAGCAGGAGAGCAGCATGGCTGTTCTGCAAATACAAGCAGAGAGAGAGAGCTTATTTCTATAGGACAGCCACTGTTATTCTTCCATAATAAGGCTATAAATAAGGCTTCCACATTAAGGCTTTATAAAAAGACTTAAAGGTTAATTAAATCTCCAAGCAAACAGTGTTTCATTCTGTAAATGAAGAACTGTTGCCATTAATCATGCTTTTACACTGCTAATCAGCCTCACACACAGATAATGCTCTTCAGCAAGCCCTTGCCCATTTGCCCTGCTCATCTCAAAGTGCCCTTCAGGCAGCTGACCTTTTTTCCCCTTCTAATCATCAATGCAGCAGTCTTAGCCTATTATTATGTATGGAGCCTTTTTAATTCTATGTCTCTATAGCTCCACAGCTATGTGACTGACTATCTGACTGTATACTGCTGTTTTTTACCAAATCCCTCTCTTTTTCAATTGCATGTGGATGTATTGAGGGTTTATTATGGAACTGATAAACAATTCTGACATGTGAGTTAGGATTTGTGGGTTTCAATCTGACCACCAAGGCTCCATATCAATGAAAACCTTTTCTTTTTTTAAATGACTGGTGTTGTATGTAAACATTTCAAAGTTTCAAACTCTTTTTATAGTCCATATATTAAAACTAAGCTACAAAAAGAGCCTGTTTTGAAGTCATTGTTTTTGTGATGTCACAAAAAAAAAACAACACACATAATATATAGATACACACACACACACACACACACACACACACACACACACACACACACACACACACATATATATATATATATATATATATATATATATATATATATATATATATTGTAGAGACTAAGAAGAACTAGGTCTAAGAATGAATGACAGAGATTGTAAGTGGATCTCAGAGGAAAAATGTGTAAAAAAACATGACCCCTTTAAAACAAATGTGCTATTTAGACAGAACAGCAAGCACATTTTTACCATCCAGGTCTTTTCAGTTGTGATTTGAGCCACATTAACATACTGGCATAGTCACAAGCAACCCCAACATGACTAAATTCATGAATCCAATACTCTTGACCTCATTTCATTCTGCTAATTTCACACAGTCTTATACTTTGATCTCAGAAATTAAACCATTTTCATAACAGCTGAAAATGCTATTGATAGCAAAAGATGTTTACACAGACTGAAAAACCTTAATTTCACCACTAACACTGTACCTTTTGACTACTCATCCATTTATTCATTGTCATTAAAATATCAGCTACCAGCTAAAGACAGTTAAATATATTTATATATATATTTGTGTGTGTGTGTGTGTGTGTGTGTGTGTGTGTGTGTGTGTTTGTGTGTGTGTGTGTGTGTGTATGTTTTTACATTGATATATTTATCTACAAATTTTTCTACATAATTTAGTAGGGGTGCGGGAAAAACTCGATTCTTAGATGCATCACGATGCGGACGTGAACGATTCTGCATCTATTTTGCTACCTCTCATTATTGTGCTTTCAAGTATCTCTCCACCAGAAATTGATTCATTTTGGTTTATTATCTAAAGAGGACATTTAATTCAGACTCGTTCACACAGATGTTCATTCAAGTTCAATCATCATCATAATTAAGTACTATGTAAACCTGCCCTTTCATCAATTTCATTTTAATAGTTAAAACAGCCATTAAGTACAAGTTAATAATTTTTCAGCATAAGAGAAAAAGGAAAACATCTATTTAATAGAAAATGAGACAAATGGATTTTTTGCTTCCATTTTTTAGGAGGCTTGATTTCAGTTTTTCAAAGAAATCTTCAGGAATATTTTCTGCTTCTCAAAACCCAAGTAATCCCAAACACATTCTGTGATGTTGAGGTCTGGACACTGGGACAGTCAGTCCATGTTCCGAGAACACTAGCAGTTTTTTTTTTTCCTCTTTCTTTTTCTCGGTGAGGGTTTCTTGACAACTGCACATCATTTCGGAGGTCTTGCATGTTTGCTAGGAGTCCCATTTTCTCTGTATCTTTCAAAATCTTACATGGCCAAGGCAGACACAAAGTTTTGTTACATACTTCTATAACCTAAGAATGGCTCAACCTGTTTGCACTGAAGTCCCTGAAGCCTCAGTATCTAATAGGTCTGGGATGTTAATGGGTTAATCATGTTTTGAATCAGTTTTTGGAAAAAAAAAATCAGTTTTTTTTTTCCACTTATTTTCCTTTGACTTCCCCATCTTTATGTAAGTGGATTATCTTATATCTAATCTCCTCAGAAATATAGCCAGAAAAATGGATAACCTGTGCATAATGGCTGTTTTGATTAGAAATTTAAAAAATGTGAGGTGGTCTTTTTCACAGTACTGTTACATGCTGACAGAAAACCAGACATGGATGAAAGAGATGATGGTTTAATGAAAACCAAGCAACCGAAGCAAAAAGGGACAAAGCACAAAGCGCAGTCAGAATCCAGGCAAACATTCAAAACACAGGTCAAATCACAGAGCAGAAGTACCAAAGGGAAAGGCAAAAGGCGTAATCGAAAACAACAAAGCAAAAGGGTCAAAAACACAGTCAAAAAGTCAGACTAGACAAAGAGACCGCTCAGTAGTTTCTGGGAAACAATACCTCACAATGAGACTGACTAAAGCCCAGGCTTATATACTCTAGTCTACCTGTTCTCTGATTAAACACACAGGTGTAAACACGTAGAACTCAGGAGATTGTGATCTCTGATAGGTGCAAGCTGGAGTCCAAAGTCACATGAACTCCCAGTGGATTCTAGGAGTTGGAGTTCGTGTCCATAGAAGGAGCCGAATGCGTGACAACTGTATATCCCGTCTAATCTGCAGTGGGACTGATCTGAGCACATCACTTCTACCCATTCTGAAAGCTTTCAGCAGACTGTCTGTTCAAATAATGTAGTTCATTTTGATCATTTTATGAAAAATGTTCTATAGTTTCATTCCACTTGTCAGATCTACAGTAGAATACCTAGTCAAATCTCATAGCCGTCCACAGAGGCACACAGGGCACATAGCATGTATTACAATCAGCAGTGTGGCTTTATACTGGGCTTTTTCAGGCTCTGTACAAATAACATTTCAGGATCTAATGCCATAAGTGAATCTCCTGCCCCACTTTAATTAGTGTAATTAAAAACTGGAGCTTGTCTTAAGGGAATGTTTGAATGGAACACTGCTGGCTTGGAATTGCGATGCTTTTACTGTATAGTTTAATCCCTGGTTCACAAGAGTCTTTACACAAGAACAAAAATACGTCTGGCTGAATACATTTCTTTCAAGGATGACAGTGACCCACTGGCATGGTTTTAAAATGCATATGAAGTTAGACTGCACATCTGAGTTTCAAAACCAGCAGCGTACACCATCCTGCATAAATTCTACATTCAAAGTAACCCAAGGGTGACTGGGCCGCTTCTCCTTATGGGAAAAAGAGAATATGACATTTGCATTGCATACATTTTAAAGCATCGCATGCCTTTTTTTTTTTTTTTCAAAATGCTCTTTCAAGTATATCTTAAGCACAAATCTAAGATCTTTCCAAAGCTCATGGGGTAATGAGAGAATGCAAATTAGGTTAATGTCATATTCCTGTTTTGTTGAATCAAAGACATTGAGTTATATAGGGTTCAGGACCAAAAGTGAATAATTGACATCACTAATAAGGGGAACATGTTCATTAGTACTTTCATCCACCAAGATCTAGAGACTTTAAAAAGCTTTTTGCAATGGATGATACATAACATCATGATGAAAAAACATCATTTAAACTAAATGTGTGTAGATGCCTAGCTGGACATCTCATTCCAAAACCATGGGCTGTAATATAGAGTGGTCCGATTTTTTGGCTGTAACAGCCTTTAATTTTCTGCCATGGCTTTCCACAAGATTGTCCACAGGAATTTGTGCAAAGAGCATTTCTGAGGTCAGGCAGTGATGTTGGACAAGATAGCCTGGCTTGCATTCAACATTACAATCCCAAAGTTGTTCACTGGGGCTGTGCAGGCCACTGGAGTTCCTTCTTCATAGTGTCCTTATAGATTTATTGCAAAAGAGCATGGTCAGCTGTTCCTAGACTCTTCTATTTTACAAGAATAGCACTTACAGTTGACTGGGGCAGATCTAGCAGGGCACAAACTGACATGTGGCAAAAATGATCCTACTGTGTTATTCAGTACAACTCATTCTACTGCCAGTGTTTGTCTATGCAGACTGCATGGCTGTATGCTTAATTTTGCCAATATTAAGATCGAGTCTGGCTGCAATATCTGAACTCAGTTAATAGGAGAGGTGTCCACATACTTTTGGCAAATTGTTCAGCTCCACTATAATGTGTAAAATGTGTAAGAATGTATAATGTTCTTTACTGGATGGCCAATTATTACTTCCCATGTGATGGAGAAGTGCTGGAGTACTTTAGCTACTGGGCAAATCCAGCAGGCCCACAGCAAGAAAGCCATCCCTCATCTAATTGGCCCTTTTCTGGGACCAGCACCGTAGGTAGCTGATGAATCTGCCTGAGAGTAAATGTAAGGCTTGATTGTGTCATCAGTCACTCTGCCTGCAGGCGTTTTAGCCATTGCATGGGTATTTTTAGGGCCACATTGTTTTAGCAGAAAGGACTATGCTAATGGGATTCACAGAGTGTGACATGTTCTACGAATCTCTGGAGACGGAGTAATGTGTGCTTTGTCTACTCAGATGTGCTGTATGCATGAAATGTAAATAGACTGATGGCATATTTATAAAAGCTGCAGATTCTGCTTTTTAATGAGCCACTGTAGGTGCTCATGCACACATTTATCACACACAAAAAGTATTCATTTTTAAGCGAACTTAATTAATTTATGCCACACATTTCCATTCAATCATATTGAGTTGGTATATATGCCTCCCCATAAATTTCAATTGTTGATGGAATAAAATTAAAACATTTCAGCAACTGTTTTGAGTTTCATTGAAATTGAATTACCGTTGCAGCAAAATAAACAGCTTCAGTAATTAGAATATATTTTTATTCATTTTTTGTCCATTTTACTTGTTTATTTCATGTCAACACATTTTTGTTTGTAACTCAATCCCTTTGGTTCAGTTTTTGATGGGCAAAATGAAGCTTTGTGAAACACAGTGTTGAAAGCAACTGTGTTGGCAAAACATTTGACATCCATCTTTCTAGTGACATACAGTGGTCACCTGTTATATCATGGTTATTCTGATTATATACTGTAGCTTCATCTTTTTCTATTAGATAAAAGAAATAAAAACAAGAAACAATAACTTGCTTCAAGTGTATAACAGTAGGGAAGAAATACTGACTGATTAAAATAACAGTGTTTAGGCCAATTACAATCATTATTAACCTTTTACAAAAGCTAGACTGTATGGGTTGGGAACACAGAAAGGCAAACCACTGCATCATTATTTTCACTGTTTTTTACTGGGCTATCAGAAAAATGTCAATAACACTTTACTTGAAGAGTAACACATTCATTGCATCTTACATAAACATGTCTTAACATGTTAATACATTTTTATGAAGTGTATGTTATACGTGACATTGTTAGGGACTAACAGGTAATTTTTTGTATGCTTAGGATCAATCATTTGACTGATTCTTAGTATAGAGGTGTACTTAATGACCAAAGTGCTAAAGCGAGGTCATTTTTATTGTTTTTATTTTGTTTTACTGAAAATAATTTCATCTTTTCAAAATAAAAAATTAGAACTTTTATTTTGAAAAAAAAGCCTCTCAGTAAAATGACATAATAGTCCTTATTGATTTAATGTAAAACCTGTATGCTTTATGTTGTTTCAAACATTTATGAACATGTTATGAAGCATTTATGTACGATGTTATGAATATGTTATGTGGACACCCTTCAAGTAAAGCGCTACCAAAATATCTTCATGGCCACAAATTAGTAAAGCATGAGAACGAGATCCTAATGCGTGGCCATGACTTAGTAAGCCGTGTTCTCTTTCTCATGCCTTACTAAGTCATGGCCACGACTTAATCATCTCATTCTCATGCCGTACTATGTCGTGGCCACGCATTATTTTTATTTATACAGGATGTCTCCAGCAGGGCTCCGTATTTTACTGATATAAATATTTCCTTTATTTTCACTGACTAACTTAATTGTGTTTTGTGATTAAAAACAAACGTTTTGATGAATTTGATGCTCACAACAGACTCAAAAATTTGGGACAGAGGCATGTTTGCCACTGTGTTGCATCACCTTTCTTTTTAATTACACCTTTTGATTATTTGATTAGTGAGAAATGAGAATTATTTGGGAACTGAGAATACTAATTGTTGCAACAAGTGGAATTTTTGCCCATTCTTGCATCATGAAAAACTTCAGCTGCTCAACAGTCTGCGATCATGATTGTCTGACTCTCCTTTTCATGATGCACCATACATTTCCAATAGGAAACAGATCTGGACTGCAGGCTAGTCAAGCATAAACACTGTTGTGGTAGAATGAGGCCTGGCATTGTCTTGGAAAAATAATCATGAACGTCCTGGGATGTCATCTTGATGGCAGTGTATGTCTCTCTAAAATACCAATATATACACTTCTGCATGAATGGTACCTTCATACAGATGTGTCACCCATGCATGGGTATTGATGTACCCCGTCCCATGGTAGGTGTTGGCTTTTGCACTTGTCACTGATGAAGGTCTGGATGGTCCCTTTCATCTTTGGAAGGAGAACTCAACATTCATTTCTTCCAAAAACAAGCTGAAATGTGGACTCATCTGACCATAGTATACTTTTTCACTGTTTTTGGATCATCTGAGATGCTAGGGCCCAGAGTACGGCGGCGTTTCTGCATGGCTTTTTTCTCGTGTACTAGGATTTGAAGTTGCATTTCTTGTTGCTGCTGCAGGTTGTGTTAAGTGACAACAGTAAATCATTGTGATCATCTAAAATAATTGCAGTAGCCAATTATGTAATAATTGTGATAGACTGGAGGCTTATAAGCCATAGAGAGGTGCTGAATTCTGTGAATCAACATCTGAAGTACATTCATAAATAATGCAAATACAAATGTTATACTATAACATAGGATATTTTAGACATTGTCAAACCAAAACATTTTTTGGAAACTGGAAGAACACAGTCCTAAAATTGGAGTTACATTTTCTTTCTTCTTTTTAATCATCTGGGATCATTTATTTTCCCAGGTTTTCTGGGAAATCTCAAAGAAATGTTTGGGTTTGTTTTTTTCCAAGGTTTTTTTTGGTATCTATGCCAGTTGTAGCGCTAAGGCTGTTGTTATAGATATTCTCAACACATTTGATATAGGCTGGGTTGAATCAAACAAAATACAAACCATAATTAGCATTAGCATCAATTAGCATCACTGCTAATCCATCATTTGATGAACTCATACTTCTTACAGCAGCCAGGATGTAGTGCTGAAAACTGTAGCTGGGTATTTGAGATAGTGTTGGTGGCTCAGGAGGAAGCAACACTTAGCAAACGCCTTACATTTATGGTTATTATTTAATTTCAATTTTGATTGGTTCAAAAATGATTTTTTTTATTTGTGTTGCTTATTCACAAGATTTCAATATTGAAGGTAAATTTGAGCAGTCATTTTTGGTTGGTCATTGACAAAACTGGTTGGACTTAGGCCTGCTGGGCCCAATCAAACCACCAGTAGGAACCCATAAAAAAATCTACCCACATCACCACACTGTTAACATAGCTTACTTGTATAGTCAAGCCTTTGGTAATTAGTCTTCCCTGTCAGATCTAAACCTGCTGGAGTCTCTGCTGCTGTGTTAACATTGTAATCTGTGATCAGTCACTCATTACAGAACTGACTCTGTGTTTTTCTTTACTTTCTTTGCCGAGTTGAATAGCTGCCCACACTGTGCGTCTGATGCTGTTGCCTCTTCTGCCTTGATCGGGTGCCCACTGCTCGCCAGCCTTCTGGACTGGCTTGACCACCACTGAGCTTCATGTTGTACAACGCTGTGCAAACCTCACCCTCAGATGCTGCTGCTGTTGCCGTTACATAATCATAAACTAATCAAATTAACCACAGTTTTTTCCCCACTTTGTACTATAATACTTTATACTAATAATGTTTACTATCCGATGTCGACCAGAGGAGGATGGGTTCCCCTTCTGAGTTATGGTTTCTCTCAAGGTTTCTTCCTCCTTTAGGGAGATTTTCCCTGCCACTGTTGCCATTGGCTTGCTCATGTGGGCTTGCACCCGGATTTTTCTTTTCCTTTCTGTAATACTGATTGTTCTGTAAAGCTGCTTTGTGACAACACCTGTTGTAAAAAGCACTAAATAAATAAACTTTGCTTGCTTGCTTCCCTCTGGAAAATTAGTCTCATCTCTGAAAGAATACATCCTAACTGTTTACAGATTGATGTGTCATAAATGTTTCTGACAGGCTCTCAAGTGTCGCAACCGTCTAAGCGTTGGCCCTATCATTAGGAGATTGTGAGTTCTATCCCTGGTGATGCTACAGCCATCCGTAGCCGGGTGTCCAAGAGAGCACAATTGGCCTCGCTCTCTGGGTGGATAGAGCGGCCCCTCCTTCTCCTCCATCACTCAATGCGATGCTTGTCAGTGCAGGCGTCTGTTAGCCGACGTAACAGATCTGGCAGTTGGCGCTTTCCTCCGTGCACGTTCAGTTGTCCAATGATGTTGTGTGAGCTGCAATTCGAAAAGAAGTGGTGGCTGGTTTCACAGGTCTTGGAGGAAGCCGGTGTTAGTCTTCACCCTAAATCACTAGCATTGATAGCATCGTGTGATTGGGGGAGTCCTACGTAGCGGGTGGAATTGGAAATGACTAAATTGAGGAGAAAATTAGGTAAAAATCCCCCTCAAAAAAAATGTTTCTGATCAAAGAAATCATTAAGGTTTTCTACAAAAAAAGAAATGCTACAATTGTATCTATTTAACAGCTTTTCAGGCTTACAAGACATTTAAAGCAAATAAAACTCCTGTTTGATGTCATGCATTGCCAGCATTACATTTCCATAACTCCTATGAAAAATGTTATGCTGGGCAAGTAAAAGCAAGTTACGTTGTATGACCATTATTTGGTTTATTTTTCCTGCAAACTGTATCAATCACAGAAGCTCTGATGTCCGAGTGAAAACTCAGCAGGTTTTCTTACCCTTTTCTAATCACAGCTGAATTAACTGTCTAGGATAAGCAGCTGTACAATAAAAATGCAGCAGATTAGGTTGAAAAACCTTGGAGCGTCTATTTAAAATAGCATAAAACAACATATGAATCACATTTCACTTTATTGAAAGTACTTAAGACTGATGATTAAGCTGAGACATTTAACATTATGCAGACTGTCAGATACTTATGGGGTGCCTTCAGAAACTGCCTCCTCTAAAGATATCTAAGAATGTTCTTTGCTTTCCAGCAAGGTCATTTCTGAAAGAATCACTGAGCTGAGCTTTGCAGTCAGCGCCTGTAGGTGGTCCTCCATTATTGAACCCCGACTCTGCCGCTCTTTTCCTTTTCTGAGCTTTTAACGGTCTGTCACGCTGAGAGGAATGTTGTGTCTGGACAAATGCCTTCAGGAGACAGACTTTCGCTCCTCAGTTGGCCCCATTTAGGATGAATAAATATGGTGTTGTTAATTCTTTGTGAGGGCAGAAATGGTCTCTGCTGAATTAGGCCTTGAATTTCCTTCCATTTCTGATTTGAATGTAAGTTGTAATGCTTCAGTAGGTAATGAAATGTGTTTTTTTTATGTACATACTCTTTTCTCTATATTACAGAGGCATATTGCTGAGATTTACTTATGACATACATGTGTGTATGTATCATATCCTTTATTCTGCTTTTAGTCCAGTCTTAGCCATTTATGTACAGTAAAACCCAAACTGCAAAGAAAACATGATAAGCATTATTAGCCTGTTTTTAAAACACATTTAGGATAAAACATACACAGCATGTACGAATGTGTTTTTTTTTTGTGAAATAACAAAAACAACAAACTCAAAACAGGCTATTTTTGTAGCTTAAGTTACACATAATAGACAATATTGAACAGGTGATAAATGAAGCATTTTAAAATGTTTGCATACTACATCAAGCCAGGGATGCAGGAAGCACAGCACCTTCAGATTTTGGATTGTTTTAGTGAAACTACAAAAAAAAAAAACAATAAAACAATAAAAGACAAACAACAAAACAAAAGGACATAAAAAAATGAGCTTCAAAAGGAGCCCATTTCAGTTTCAATGTTTATGTGAAGTCGTTAGAACCTCCTTTACATATATCTGCCTATTCAGCCTACAGTAGTTTAGCTCCACCTATTCACACTGAAGTTATAAGGAGTGTTTCAACTAATAGAAGGCGGCCAATCAGAGCAGCGCTTATTTAACTTATATCGGTCATAAAGGCATAGTAACAATAAATACCTGTTTAACTGTTAGGGATTTAACGAGGTTGAAAATGGTTGTGTATAAATAAATGACGCCCATTTTCAGTACATAAAATTACATAAATGTTTTAGGTGAATCTCAAGGAAAAAGAAATATGTGGGCCATGGGCCCTTTAACAGATTTTGAGCATAGCAAAGATCCATGAGAGTTTTCATAGGGTGGAGTTTTTGTTTTGTGAATGTGTGTTCAGAGTCCACAGTTGTCACGAATGGCATTTTAGAGTCATCAGATTAACAATCTGAGTGGTTGATGCGCATCTCAAGTTTGTCCAGCAAGAGAGAACAGAGACAACAAGGTGAGCATCAGCAGACGATGTGTTGGTTACATGTGCATATCTTGTTGTTGCCTTTGTAAGTAAGTAAGTAAGTGATACTTTTTTTAATCCCACAACTGTGGAAATTCCACCTCCGCATTTAACCCATCCGTGAATTGAAACACCACATACACACTAGTGAACACACACACTAGGGGGCAGTGAGCACACTTGCCCGGAGCGCTGGGCAGCCCTATCCATGGCGCCCGGGGAGCAACTGGGGGTTAGGTGTCTTGCTCAAGGACACCTCAGTCATTGACTGCCGGCACTGGGGATCGAACTGGCAACCTTCCGGTCACAGGGCCGGTTCCCTAACCTCCAGTCCACGACTGCCCCAAATGTAGCCTGACATCATATGATTCATGTAAATTATTAAAAAAGGGAAAGAAAAAAAGAGAAATGAAGACATACAAAATGTTTAGTATGATGTCACAGTGTACATCACATGAACACTGCATGAACATTTCAGCACCTCCTAATTTGAGACACCTTCTCACGTCCCTGCATCAGACTGTTTTATTAAAACAGAAACAATGCGAGGACAACTTGACTTTGCATGACATAATAGGTGTCAACCCTCAGAAACAGTAACTTTTGCATTCATTGCCTCTAAACTGTAAACTTACTGATACATTTCTTCAAACAGCAATTTATCACATTTAGATCTTTATTGATAATCCTTTGTTGATCTGATTACTTTTTACGCAGTCAGAAATGTTATGTTCATTTGAAAGTTGAACAGCTCAACTCAGATACAGGCAGAGAGAGAGAGAGAGTGAGAGAGAGTCAGGCTGTGTGCTGTGTTGAGGTGACATAAAGTCTCTTTAAAGATCAAACAGTAAATGTATCGTTGCTAATGCATCTTCATGCCACGGAAGGTTCAGTTTGGTCATCCTGCCACCAGAGTGTCATTTTTGCTGGGGTGCTGAAACATTTATAGCTGTGGCTGTTGAGGGATCACTGACTTGTCTAGTCGAGCTACACATTAAAACCAGCCCGGACAGGTTTCAGTATTCAAGCACACCTGTAAGGTTCACCGTCGGCCGCGTTTAATCGAGACTGGGACAAGCACCTTTAACTTTGTTTGCACTTTTGCTCTTTGAAATTGCAGCTGCAGCACACAAGCTGGACTTTATTATTACTGGAATCTCTAAAACCCACATATGATGGTGTCACTTGACCATTTTAAACTTTTAATCTCTAATTTTAATCTTCTAATCTCTAACCACCTCCACTCAGCTTGCATTTTTTAGTGTTGTTGTTGTGGTTGATTTATTATTTTTATTGTTATTATTGTATTACTTTTGTGTCATATATTTGAGATATGTTTGTGTTTTTACTAATTAATCATTATTGCTTTAGTATTGTTTCTGCTTTATCTCACGCTACTTAGCTGTTTCATGTATTAATTTATTGGCCACACTTTATTTGGATGGTTCCCTATAGATGCTCTATAAATACTCCAGTCATTAACTTTCTGGTGATGTTCTGTTGATTATCAGCACCATTATGGCTAGGATTCGGATTAGGGGTAGGTGTAGGTTTTATCTTGAGGTTAGGGTTAGGTTTAGTGTTTGGGACACATTTAATAAAATCTTTCTCACTGAACTTGTTTTTAGTTGAATGTAACTTAAAGACAGACTGAGCATTTACCAAACATCCGCAGGGGACCATCTAAATAACACTTAACCTCAGGTTCAGTTGCATTTAATGAATATTTAGTTGACTGTTACTTAAAGATATACTGAACATTTACAAAGCATCTACAGTGGATTTTCCAAATAAAGTGTTACCAATTAATTTGTATTACTCACCTTTTAATTGTTTTATTTGAATTGTTTATTTGTCTTAAAGTTCCCTTATTTCATTATTTGTCATATTCATTTCATTTTTTATGTTCTTTGCTATACTTTTACTAACATACATTTATATTGACTCTTTTTAATCCCTACATTGTTAATGAGGGTTACTCTCAATGTACCAAACATGTTGCATTTTAGTGACACTCAAAGTGTCACACTTTCTTGAGGGAAGTGTTTTCTTTGCAGTACTGAAAGTGTAAGAGTTAATCCTTTCTGTACACAGCTGCACTCTCAGTCACCAGCATGTTTACAGGGAGTTTTATGTGATGACACTTATAGATATTGTTTTAGTTTGTATAGCACAAGCCCTGCACTGTAGGATTTTACAATTGCAATACAATTGCAGCAGTGATTTGCCAACAAAGTGGTTGTCATGGTACCACAGTAGTGTTGCGGTGGTCTCTGCAGCTGTAATGACCACACATTACGGTGATGTTAACACACTTGCGGTCACTGACCACTGAAGAAGAAACCAAAGTGGCAGCGGTTGGTATCTCTCCTTACCTTCACTGCTTAGTTTCTCAACTTTTACATTGTTGAAAAAGCAATAATGAAGTGATCCACGATTAAACAACTAACCAAAATAATCTGCTGCAAAATCTTGTAAAAGTATATTGAAAATATTTCTGACCGAAGGTCGACATTATAAGGTGTCAGCTAATGGTTTGATTAAGGGTAGGCCTGATGGGACTGACCCTATATATCCTCTCAGCAAAGTACACAAATTGTACTTGTGCAGACACATTTCTAATGGCAGCATATTCAAATTCAAATTTGATGATATTAATTTAGTTGTGTATTTACAATTGCATTTCCAGTGTGAGTTTGCAATGTTAAAGACATCATTCAAATGCAAAGGCAAAATCTGTATTTTCATTTGTATTTCTGTGCATAATGCCTGTTGAAGTTAAAGTGCTTTTGACATTTGGTTTTCATTATCTTAGTGGTCTCTGACATACTAAAAAAGGCCAACAATCGCCCTTTTGTAATTGCATTTCCTCATCATTGCAATCTTGTTTGCAATTGCATTTTCACTAACATTTTCACTAGGCAATCCTGTTCAGTGCTGCTCCGACATGCAACACTGAAAATTAGTCTCACACCGTAAGATATTATGCTGGGTTCTGTGGGAATCCACGGAAGTGCAGACCTCTAGTGCAGGGCATGTTTTAAGAGGAAGTGACAACTTTAAACTTCGGCGGTTCTGGAGCAGAGCTAGATACTTGTTTAATTCAATGCAGGGCCAGCAGTGGCAACCACTGAGTGACATTTTAACACTCGTTAACCAGGCTGAGGAGAATTCTGTCCAACATGATTTTTGTGTGGAAGTAATTCTTGACCAACTAGGAGAGCTTGTGGCTGTAATGAGCGTCAATGTTAGTAACACCTTGAGCAGAGGCTTACAGGGCCAGGGAAACACTGACCTGATTTCAGTGCTGTCCCTGCATTAACATAGCCATTACAAATAGTCAGGGGCTGCTAACAAGCTGGCCAGCCTAGTTTTCCAAGGTCTTCTTATTATGAAGTTCCTCCAGGACCAGAAAAACCTCAGGCACCAGAAAGTAACTGTTGCACGGTTGAAGATGGAACAGGAAAACTCGAACAAGAATGTTACAGTGTACCCCATGGGGGGGGGGGTAACTGTAACAGACCGAGCATTAGTTGTAACACTTGCTAGAAAAGTCATCATCATTTCTCAATAACTACAGCTTTACAAACGGTTAATATTCATTTCATTAATATCTTCTTCTTCTTTCGGCTGCTCCCTTTAGGGGTCGCCACAGTGGATCATCTGCCTCCATCATTAATATACTTATCTTAAAATCAAAATACTAATATTTGAAAGATACCAAAGTAAAAAAATCCATGATTTCTGATGTTTTCTATTTATAATCTTAAACATTTATTTGTTTACATTATATACTTAATTTGCTGTATTTGATTACTAAAGGTGGCTTACTTTTAACACCATGTATCAATGAACCCTGCAATATGGAGGCTGTACTTAAACACTAGCACTTGATGTGAGCGAGTCACATGTTTCAAAACAGTGTTATGTTGTCAGCAACAAGATGGTAATTACAGTAATGTAAGGTTGTATTTTGTGAAAATTATTTACATGCCCTGAAAACACTCTTTGGCACAGATCTCTTTAAAACACTGGCGAATCCCTCTGAATTTTTGAGAGATATTTTCCATGTTAATTTGTTCCCTGCATTACGTTGTTCTCCATGCTCTACTACCAGAGCAGCATTGGGAAAACCACTATGCCTTCACTACAGCCTCTCTTCATCCAACAAATCTCCAGTTTCTTTGGGCTTCCTTTCAAAACACACTAAAATCCATGCATTCCCTTCATCATCTCCCATGTGACATAATCCTGCAGCTTGGCCGGAAGGTCTACCAGCACAGAATCCTGAGCAGCCTACCGGAGGGATACACACAGTGGGCAAGCTTTGTAATGGAATTGGCCTGTGTCAACGTATTTTATCCCTGCTGCTCATGTTCTTATTATTATTTCCAATTTCATTCTTTGATGCATGCCTGTAGGTATCAGCCTCTCTCACGCAAAAACGCTCCCTCACAAAAAAAGGGTTGTTGGTACAAAAAGGTTGAGTGTCTGTTCTTGTAACAGATTTATCTCTCAGATATCTGACATACGTACTGTCTTTGGCTGTGAGGCAAAGCTCTGCAGTCCCCTGCAGGTGTTCATGCATGAGGACGAGTGTGAGTCAACAGCTTTTCTCCTCCAGGGACCGATTTATTTGTACAGCCTACACCACCTCCTTGAAACAGCTTCAATTGAAGATCTTTGCATGGAGTATGCAATAGTGGAGCGCATGGTGCAGCTGTAGATACAGTGTGTTTCACCACCTTGTGATTGTGTTGGAACTCTGAAGCCTATGGGCTTTTTATTTTTTATCCATGACTTTTGTCTCCAGGTTCTCCTTCTTCTGAATATCAACTCTCTGATGTATTCACACTGGCTCACACTGCACACACTTTTTTACTGCACCAGCTGCTGTGAAGAAGACCATGCTGAAAGTAATATACACTGATCAGGCATAACATTATGAGCACCTCCTTGTTTCTATGCTCATTGTCCATTTTATCAGCTCCACTTACTGTATAGCTGCACTTAGCTCTACAGTTACAGACTGTAGTCCATCTGTTTCTCTGCATACTTTGTCAGCCCCCTTTCACCCTGTTCTTCAATAGCCAGGACCCCCATTGACCCTCAAAGAGCAGGTACTATTTGGGTGGCAGGTCATACTCAGCGCTGCAGTAACACTGACATGGTGGCGATGAATTAGTGTGTGTTGTGCTGGTATGAGTGCATCAGACACAGCAGTGCTGCTGGAGTTTTTAAACACTGTGTCCACTCACTGTCCACTCTATTAGACACTTCTGCGTTGTTGGTCCACCCTGTAAATGTAAAGTCAGAGAGGATGGCTCATCTCTTGCTGTACAGTATGAGCTAATCATCCTCTAGTCCTTCATCAGTGGTCACAGGACGCTGCCCACAGGACTCTGTTGGCTGGATATTGTGGTTGGTGGACTATTTTCAGTCCAGCAGTGACACGGAGGTGTTTAAAATCCTTCAGCAGCACTGCTGTGTTTGATCCACTCAGACCAGCACAACACACACTTACACACCACCACCACATCAGTGTTACTGCAGTGCTGTGAACACCTAAATGGTACCTGCTCTGTGAGGGTCCATGGGAGTCCTGACCACAGATGAACAGGGTGAAAAGGGGCTAAAAAAGTATCAGAGAAACAGATGGACTACAGTCTGTAACTGTAGAACTACAAAGTGCACCTATATAGTAAGTGGAGCTGATAAAATGGACAATGAGTGCAGAAACAAGTCATAATGTTATGCCTGATTGGTGTACAGTTCTGATATAAGCCATGCAACTTTGCTTGTTCACAGAAGAAAAGGCTTCAGCGCATGCTCTAATATAATCTGACGTTGAAGAGAGAGATCACCACAGTGATGATTGCATATTAAATTGCAAGGAGAAACAATTGGTCAGAAGAGTGAAGAGATGATTGTAAGTTATAAATGAGCTGTCTCAGGCAGCTGGAGTAATAAGCGCAGTACGCTCTAAAAAGGGTTCTTCAGAGAGATACTATAGAGGAATCACTTTTAGTCCCCTATAAAACCTTTAAATGGAGGGTCCTTATAAATTAAGTGTTTGAGTGTAAAGAGCGGTAGAGTGGGCATTGCAGAGGGCCCAATGTGCAGCAGTAACCAGTCCCTTTACATCTTATTAGGTCCCTTGTACAGATACAGATACACTTGCACAGAAAGATCCATGTTTACTAACAACATACTCATCAGTTAGTTTCTATCAACACTACACAGACAGCCCTCTATTTACTTTATTATAAAACATTTATTTATATCTCTCTAGGGGCAGTCGTGGGCTGGAGGTTAGGGAACTGGCCCTGTGACCGGACACCGGGCGCCGTGGATGGGGCTGCCCACCATTCTGGGCAAGTGTGCTCACTGCCCTCTAGTGTGTGTGTATTCACTAGTGTGTATGTGGTGTTTCACTTCACAGATGGGTTAAATGTGGAGGTGGAATTTCCCCGTTTGTGGGATTAAAAATATCACTTAATCACTTAATTAATAATGCATCTCATTCATTGTAACTGCTTTCAGTCCTTCACAACTTGCAACATGTTATTTATAATTTTAAAAATAAAATTCTTTGCTGTTTAGTATAATCATTTAGGTTAACAATAAATTCTAGTGTATTGTAGATAATTATTTGCTCTTATTAACAAGTTCTTAGATAATTATGAAGTTGCTGTTTATGGTGGGCTGTTAATATAAAGTGTAAAAGGGATTTTTGTTTGTTTGTTTTGCACTGGGGCCCATAAGATCCTAGTTATGCCACTGCTTAGACACCCAAGACAATTTAAATTGATGTAAAAACATTTTCTCGTGGCGTTTTTGCCAGTAAAAGCACAAAATACAGTCAAATGCAAAAGTGGATTAGTGAACATAGAAAACATCATCTTAAATTCTTTTAAAAAGGCCTAAATATGTCATTTTCTGCTAATTTTCTTGCATCATCTCTATTTATTTTCTGAGTTTAAGATGCTGGAAGAATAAAACAAACTATTCACAGGCCACATTTAATGTTTTTGTTTTTTTTTCCAATTTCAGTATGTTACATTCAGAAAATAAACAGTACTTGCACATTGAAATGTGCAGAAGTGTAAACAGGATGAGTTAGCTTATTTTTACTCAAACAAAATATGTATCTTGACAAAAACTTCTGCATATGACTTAATATACTGTTAGTAATCTTAAGACTTTTACTTTTTTGAAACTGATGTGCAGATTAAGCAAGTAAAGTTGGAGCCACATACAGACACTTAGAGTTTAAGGTCATAACACTAGTAAAAGTTCTGTACAGCTTTTGTTATTCTTGCTATGGAGATATAATAATACCAGAGAGTGAAGTTAGCCCCTAAACATGCCATGGGACTGCAGGCATAGCCAAAGTATTAGTACTCGCTTCTATAACCTAAGAATAGAATAAAACTGGAGTGTTAAGGGGTTAATAAATATATTACAAAAACAAGAAATGGTCTCTTCATTCATAAAACTTTTGAGTTGCTATTTTGTAAGAGAGATCAGGATCAAATGTATTGCTTTGAATAATGTAAATTACTGCAGAAAAATCCGTATTTCATTTGAGCGGCCTTAAGATTCATAATAATCACCTTTACACATGTTAAACTAACAGGAGCTAATGTGTTTCTAAAGTCATCATAAACAGCCAAATCAAAAAAAAAAAAAAAAAAAGACTCTATATAGCGTTTGTTCATTACGTCTCATTACATATGTCTGGCTTATTGTTTTGAAGTACCGTACTTGTTTACATCCTGTGCTAGAACAACCTGATTGAGTCACAGTCGTTTTTGAAAATGCTTAATAGCTCACTCACGTGGATTCTGAGCAGTAAATCTGGAACTCAGCAGGCTTAACCGGGGCTTTCTCAGTCTGTTTACCCCCTCGTTAGAGCTATCTGTGCTCAGTGTAGTGGAGACACTGCTGTCAAATATGGATGATGCTCAGTGCCTGGGCGGTGGCGTGGAACAAAGCAAAGGAAACTCGTGCCTGCACACACATACACAAGCGCAAGACACCCTACTTTTTCATAAAACTTTGATATAAAGTTTATCTGTTTATTTTTTTATTTGTCTGGGTGAGAAACAAGCAAACTCATGGAGAGCTGACCCTGGGCACGCTCACCCTTCAAGCATAATTAGCAATGGCTACTGGAAAACATGTCCAGCGTCTGAGGTTCTCTTCACTCTCTATTCATCTGTACTCTCAAACCAGCCTGTAAAGAAAGCTATCACTCCCCTGATCCCTAAACTGGAGGACTGTGGCTGTGTGATGCTGTTTACTGAGAGGTATGGGCTATCTCACTCTGCCTCAGGGTGTACACCTTGTGATGTTGTATGTTTCGGGTATGCAGCTGAAACTATGAGACGGGATATGTATAGTTTATACATGGCTGTAGACTATGTGAATGGCCAACTCAGCATAGCCTACAGCCAAAAACCTAGAGGCTTGCCATTATTATTCAGTGGTACCTGCTGAAATGTCTGCTTATTGGTAGGCTTTGAACAGACATCATATCTGAAATATTCATCAAGCTCAGACCAGGCTCAAATTTCTTGTTTTGGCATGCATTAACCCCTGCTTTAGTTTTTATCCCTACTTTGCCTTCCCCATCTCTAAAAACTGATTAATTGTGCATGCTTGAGTCTCCTTTGTTGTTGGCAGTGAGGATCACCAAAGCTCCTTCCCATTTGGCCTGCCCAGAGTCCTGCAGTTCTGGGCGTGCATTTGGGCGTGCCTGCGAGAACCACAAGGACACAAGATGTCATGTTTCTCATTCTGGCAGTCAAAAAGGCACTTACAAGCACCTGCTATGCGCTCTTAGCATGGCCTTTGGCAAGGACTAGCACTCTGAATAATTTTGATATTCAATTATCCGTAAGAGTTAATGAAGAGGCATTCAATGAAGGAAGCTAAAAAGCAGCAAATAAATTAAATCAAATTGACCAAATATACCAAAAATAACAGCACTGTAGTCTTAGACTTCAGTATCACAGAAATATAGCAGCCTGAAAAGAAACATATTTTAAAATGTTTTATTTTTCCAAAGTTAGTAGGTTTTTTTTTTTTCAAATTTGGTAGGTCTTCATGTTGGAGGCTGCCTCTTCAAGCTGACACTAGGCTAACTAGTAGAATGTTTGATGCTAATGAGGATTTGTCATTTTTTACACATGGTATTTTCTTTGCAGTGGACAATGTGCCAACATCTATCTGTAACTTCTCAGTGTTTTACAAAGTTTGTCAAAGTGTTTTACAGTCCAGCTAAGTTGTAGTTACAGTAAACAGCCGTCATTGCTAGTCTGTATATATTCTATTCTTCCTGTGATGGAACACAACAAAGTGACATTAGTAATGCTAGCACCTCAAACAACTTATTGAAACCTTATTAACATACTAGTACCTCAAATAGTTGACCAAGTACTCGAGAGAGGACCACACTGAAGCAGACCCTTACCAAAAATTCCTTGAGCTACTGGCGAGGACCAATTAAAATTTGTTTACAGTTGTCTGACCAGCATTGCAGAGAAAAGATATTCAGGGGTGAGCTAAAATGTATTTTTTATAATTTACTTTGACCTGCATTGTGCTTATTATCGATTTTGTGCCACTGTAGATAAGGAATAAAATAAACTGATAAAAATATAGTACAACTGCTAACATAATTTCAGTACACATTTCAGTATAGCTTGTGAGATGCACTTGACCGTCCTAAATGCTCACTTTAACCTTTGGACCCTCAAGATCTTTTGCCCTCTACATCTGCACACCTTTGATATCACCATAATTTGGACTTTGAGGATGAATCCAGGGCTTGGGGAGCCCTTTCAGACAGAACCAAGATCCATGAGCCCAACATGAGGACTAGTTTTGCAAAACCAGACATGATCTTATAAAGAGAACACACTTTTCGTGACAACGTGTTAAACTTTTCTTGCTGAATTGCAACAAAATCTGACATATGCCTCCTTTAAAATCTGCCCCCAAATTCCTCAAGTCTGTGCTCTTTTAATTCTCACGTATGACTTGAAAACACAGCCTAACACACTAGCTAGTGAAATGCTGTTTTAAGCCAATGAAACTGTTTTACTTTTGCGAAAGGTGTTTATCTGCATGCAGTGTGTTCTTTGCACACAAAAACACACATGTACATGCTTAATTGAGTGGGGGACATTTCAGCCAGGATAACTTTATGTGGTCCATTAGACAGTGTGGACAAGCGCACTGTTGCCCTCTACTTTGAGCGCCACCTTCTCAAATTTAATTGGTTTCACGTTCAGTTTGTTCCCACCCTAATAAGTCTGTTTTCATCCACATTTGGTACAGAATTTCTTATGGTCGTCCCCAGATGTTCTTGTTATAAGTTTATATCTGGTTACGTGAAACTATGTTAGCTAAAAGCTATCCAGATTAAAAACTCTGGGAAGTTGTTTGAAGGCATTGATTGATTAATAGTTTAAATTAGATATTTGTTTTAGTTATTCTGTCTGCCCTGCGATGGACTGGCGACCTGTCCAGGGTGTATCCTGCCTTCCGCCCAATGACCGCTGGGATAGGCTCCAGCAACCACCCCACCAGACCCTAAGGGAGGAGCGGCTTAGAAAATGTGTGTGTGTGTGTTTCAGTTATTGATCTTATGCCTACTGTCGTTCAGCTAATAGTTTTAGTCAGACACCAGTTGGTGGGTTCAGGCAGAATTTTGTCGAGCTATGCTTTGGATCCAGACCAAACTTTCAAGCCTGAGTTCTAAGTGCTATCAGTGAAGCTTTGGTGTACAAGAGAATGACAAAAGCAGAATGGAGGAGTGTGTCAGAGAATCACCAGCGAGAGAGAGAGAGAGAGAGAGAGAGAGAGAGAGAGAGAGAGAGAGAGAATTGAGAGCAGCATGAAACCCATTCTATTGTGTAGGGAGAGTAGCCAGTGCCCCAGCGAGTCTTGATTGTAGTGCTGTGCTGCAGAGATAGCCAGCCTGTCGACTTTACCAGAACTTTCTCTGAGCGCTGTCCAACTCTACCCTGTAATACACCACTCCCTCGGTGGGCTATTAGCTATTTATAGCCTACTTCTAAAGCTGAATAGACAACTTCTCTGGAACTTTCTACCACCCCTCAGGAGATAAGAAGGCAATGAGAATTCAAACAAAAAAAAAGATATTAATTTGTGCGTGCCACAACACAGAGTAATATTTCACTCATAACAATTATTGCTACTTTTAGAAAGTTCTGATGTACACTCTTTGCATGCTCAGTGGACTGATATGCACTATAAGCTTAAAGCACGAAGCCCTTCTGCCAGAAGAACTTCAGCTAGATGAAGGTGATGGACTTGTAAAAGGGCTGATGACTGCCCTTCATGCCATTAAATATATATCACTATACCACCAGAAACAGCCCCTTAACATTCCTTCAGTGGAATGTAAGTGCATGGTGCTCTCCAGGGATAAGAACAGGTATATATTTTCCAAAGCACCTGACAATGATGTTTTAAATAGGCAGAGCCATATGCCGGAGGGGGTGGAATAAAGGCTTTGATGTGTGGGGACCGTTCTGGAAGAACGGCAGTGACGACATCCGTCTGCTCTCTTCCTTTACCTGCTGTCTGCGGTGCCTCCTATCCTCGCAGCCTCTCATTCTTCCATCCCTCCATCCGCCCTGGAGAGATGAAGTGCTGCGGAGAGGTGCAGGGAGAGAGCAGCTGTCACCTTCAGAAAGCGAACAGCAAGGAGGGAAGAGGAAATGGATGAAGGTTCCAATTGGAGCGGCACAGGTTCTAGGGCCATATGCTGATAGTTCTCGAGACAAAGGTGAGGATTCACAACACAGGTGGGCACCAAAGTTGGAAGAGGAGATGGAAATCCTCGCTGTTGCTAACTAAAAGTGTCCCTGTGGAGCAATATGGTTGACACCATTTGTTTGAGTTGGATGCTTTCTGCAATATTCACATATGAACAAGAACAAAGAGCATGGCAATATGTGAATATTTATGAGCAACAGAGAGCCATCATTTCCTCATAGACTAATCATTTTAATCAGTTGTTTCTGTGTTTACTGTTCACATACATTTACAGTGTACACTGTATTGCCAAAAGTATGTGGATACCTGAGCTTGTTGGACATTCCAAAACCATGGGTATTAATACTATGTTACTCCCTGCCCTTAGCAGCTATAACTGCCTCCACTCTTATGGGAAGGCTCTCCACAAGATTTTGAAGTGTGTCTGTGGGAATTTGTGCCCATTTAGTCAAAAAGCATTTGTGAGGTCAGACAAGCGACAGTAGTTTTGAGTTCAGGGTTCTGTTCAGGCCACTGGAGTTCCTTCACAGTAAACTCACCAAACAATGTCTTTAGGGACCTCACTTTGCACATAGATGCACAGTCATGCTGGAACAGGAAAGGGCCTTCCCCAAATAGTAAGAAGGATGGTTTGAATGGACAAGAAATCTCCAAGGATCACAGCTGGGGAATTGTAGAAATTAGTTAGCTCTTGGGGTCAGAATGTCTCCCAACTACAATCAAACACCTCCAATATAACCACAAGTTCTTTTGAGTGAAGAAGAAAAGCTCTGCTGTCAGCTCTGCTGTCAAGAACAAATTCCAGCTCCTACAGTTTGCCAAACCTTACTTTACCTTTCAGTGGGGCCATGTTCTGTGGTAAGAAGAGACCATAATCACCACAAAGAATAGTTCACTGACCACAGAATTAAAGTTTTGCCATGGCTACCCCAGTCCCCTGACCTAACCCTCATAGAAACCCTATGGGATAAACTGAAGTGGAGAGTACACAGTGTGGAGGATCTAGAGAGGTTCTGTATGAAGAAATGGTCTTAGAACACTTGCGATTCATCAAACCTATCATTTCTGATAAGACTTTTTTAAAAAGAAAGATAAAAAGGACAAGCAAAACAGCTTTATGGGAAAAAATACATACAACATAACTCACTGCCAAAATAAATATTAACTATTGTTTTAAACAATTTAATAACTGCCTAAAAATTTGCACCATGCGTTGTTTGAAAATGAACCTTAAAACTTGTATCTTACTTTCTTGCAATAATCTTAACTTAATGGGTTAACAGAAGGAATGGTTACTCTACAGTTCATTCCACCTTGTGACTCCTATACCTATATCATATTATTAATA
Source organism: Pygocentrus nattereri (assembly GCF_015220715.1). NCBI lineage: Eukaryota > Metazoa > Chordata > Actinopteri > Characiformes > Serrasalmidae > Pygocentrus > Pygocentrus nattereri. The sequence goes on along the minus strand of NC_051223.1, from coordinate 32,375,849 downwards.
CAGAACAATGACAGAATGATCTATAAGAGAGGGCCCTAAGTTAGTCATAAAGTCTAAGCAGTCAACTACTCAGTCCTCTTCCTAATGCTTAGTTCCATCTCATGCATTTCGCTCTTCTTCCTGTGCACTTCTATAGAACAAAATGACCACGATCCCTCATTGAACCCAGAGTCTCCTTAGTATGCCTGCCAGATGTATAGAGGACCCTGAGACTTTTTGCTAATGAGGCCAACAGTAATACACTAAGGGTGCCTCACTGCTCAATAGCCGTACTCTTTAACTCAGAGAGTTAACTGAACTAAGGCTACATTCATATCCATGGGCTGTAGAAGCAGGCAAGCACAAATGCAGCTGTAAGAATTAATGACAAAGGCTGAAGTTCTACTAACAGGGCTGTATGCATGGAGTGGACTTCAGGCACCGTTTTAATTAGCCAAACTGTTTCATGCCCAGACCCTCAGGTAAAGACATGTTGAGTGGGCTACGGGGACTGAGACTTTGAACTGCTATTATGATTTTCCCCAGTGCACCTTAAAAGCACTGAGCTCACTGCACTTCAGAAGCGCTGCTGTTAAATCAGCCATGAAACATGTTCTTATGTAAATGGAATGACCCACGCATGGCAGTCCAAGACCACCAAGTCCCTTTTAATCAGATCTGAAGAACTTTGCAAGTACATCTTCTTTTCTGCACTGAAGTCAATTAAGTATGTGCATGTGGGCATTTTTATGCAGGTGACATTGTGGAGAATCTGGTCATATAATTAATTAAGAGTATCCATCCATCCATCCATCCATCCATCCATCCATTATCTTCCGCTTCTCTGGGGTTCGGGTCGCGGGGGCAGCATCCTAAGTAATGAGGAACAGACCTCCCTTTCCCCAGACACTTCCACTAGCTCTCCAAGGGGGATTCCGAGGTGCTCCAAGGCCATGTGAGTGATATAGTCATGCCAGCATGTCCTGGGTCTTCCCCGGGGTCTCCTCCCAAGTGGACTTGCCTGTGACACCTCCCAAGGGAGGCGTCCAGGAGGCATCCTAACCAGATGCCCGGACCACCTCAGCTGGCTCCTATCGATGTGAAGAAGCAGCAGCTCTACTCCGAGTCCCTCCCGGATGAACTTCTCACCCTATCTCTAAGGGAGAGTCCAGACACTCTGCGGAGGAAACTCATTTCGGCCAATTGTATTCACGATCTTATTCTTTCGGTCATTACCCAAAGCTCATGACCATAGGTGAGGGTGGGAACATAGATCGACCAGTAAATCGAGAGCTTTGCCTTATGGCTCAGCTCTTTCTTTACCACAACAGACCGGAAAAGAGACCCAGAGATACTTGAACTCCTCCACTTGAGACAAGTGGCTCATGAATGGCTCATAGCAAAGAGCCATGTACCCCATACTCCCGAAGCACCTCCCACAGATTACCCCGGGGAACACAGTGGCTTTCCCCTTCTGAGTCGCCTGACGGTTTGCCAGAATCCTTTTGGAGCCGACTTAAAGTCACTTTCCAAGGCCTCACCAAACTTCTCCCTCACACAGGTTTTTGCCTTGGTGATGACTGAAGCCGCAGATCGCTTAGCCTGTCGATACCTGCCAGCTGCCTCTGGTGTCCCACAGGCCAACCATGCCCAGCAGGACTCCTTCTTCAGCTTGACGGCATCTCTCACCTGGGGTGTCCACCACTGGGTCGAGGATTACCGCCCAACAGGCATCAACTACCTTACGGCCACAGCCGCTTCAACAATGAAGGAGCGGAACATGTCCCCCACCTCCCCCGATATCTGGTCAAAGTTCTGATGGAGGTGTGAGTTGAAGATCAATCTGACAGGTTCTTCTGCCAAATGTTCCCAGCAAACCCTCACTATACGTTTGTGCTTGCCTGGTCTAACCGGCATCTTCCCCCACCACCTGATCCGACTCACCACCAGGTGGTGATCAGTTGACAGCTCAGCTCCTCTCTTTACCCGAGTGTTCAAAACACATGGCCGCAAGTCCGATAACACGACTACAAAGTCAATCATTGAACTGCGGCCTAGGGTGTCCTGGTGCCATGTGCACTTATGGACATCCTTGTGTTCAAACATGGTGTTCGTGATGGGCAAACTGTGGTTTGCACAGAAGTCCAAAAACTGAACACCACTCGGGTTCAGATCCATTCCTCCCAATCACACCCCTCCAGGTCTCACTGTCATTGCCCACATGAGCATTAAAGTCTCCCAGTAGGACAATAGAGTCTCCAGGAGAAGCACTTTCAAGGACCCTTCCCAAGGACTCTAAGAAGCCTGATACTCTGAACTGCTGTTCGGTGCATTTGGGGCAGGGTACACAAGTCCTGTTTTCGTCTTTTCATAGGGGTTATTATGGATATCACTCAGTCATCACTTTGTCTGACCTGTCACCTAGGACCAGTTTGCCCTGGGAGACCCTACCAGGAGCTTTTGCTCCAGACAACATAGCTCCTAGGATCATTCAAGCACGCAAACCCCTCCACCACGATAAGGTGGTGATCCATGGAGAGGTAATTAAGAGTAATTTAGATTTAAAAACACATTTATTTAAAAATAAAATATTCGGTTAACATTCAAAATAAAAAAAATTAAAAGCTTACATATGGTGGACAGGCTCAAGGCTGAAGCTTTAGCATTAGCTATAGCTGTGTATATTCAGCTCCAGCCCTTACAGTTTTTAATCTGCCCCAACACACTGAACCAACAATGACGGCTTTCATAATTAGCTGATGAACTAGATCAGGTGTGAATCCCCAGGCTGGAGCTGAGCACAACAGAGCTAGAGAACAGTTGCTAATGTTAGCCTCATAAATAGCTTCTCCTTTATAAATACAGTGCTGTGAAGAAAAAAGTATTTGCCCCATCCTAATTTCTTTTATTATTGCAATACATCACAATTTAATGTTTCAGATCATCAAAATACTTTTAATATTAAACAAGAAACCCAAGTAAGTCTTGAAGACTAATCCAGGAGGTCACAAAAGAACCCAGATGAAGATCTAAAGAGCTACAGGCTTCAATTGCCTCAGTTAAAGTCAGTGCACATGATTCCACAATAAGAAAGACACTGGGAAAAATGGCATCTGCAAGGCACAAACAGCTAGTGACCAAGAAGAACACAAAGGCTCATTTTGCATTTGCCAAAAAACATCAAGATGACCCCCAAGATGTTTGAAATAATATTCTGTGGACTGATGAGTCAATGGTGGGGCTTTTTATTGTAGATGCATCCTCTTAAATCTAATATAAAGCTAATACAGCATTTCACCATAAGAACATAATGGCGGTGGTAGTGTGATGGTCTGGTGCTCTTGTGCTTCTGCAGGACCTGAACAACTTGTTGTAATTGATGGAACCATGAACCAGAACCATGACCTAAAGCTCAGGTGAGGTTGGGTTATGCAACAGGACAATGATCTGAAGCACACAAGTAAAACTTCCTCTGAATGGCTCAAAAAAAATAAAACTGAAGGTTTTGGGGTGGCCAGGTCGAAGCCCTGCTGTATAAAGCTGTAAAAAAGACAGAAATTTTAAAAAGGGCCAAGAAAGAAAAACTAGTTATCAGTTCATTATCAGAGCTGTATTACTAATTACTGGATTAATTACTGAATTAAAAAATACTGAAATAAATGCCTTGCATTCAAAGGAAGAGGTTAATTCTTGAAGTAGATAATTCAGCAACAACTTTTTGAAAGTAATTACAGCATATTATTGATCACTGAAAAAATTCTTGTTGTTACCAAAGCATCTGAAGCACTTTTGGTGACATTTTTAAACCTTTACTGGGAAAGTTTGTTTTTGCATAGAAAATAAGAAAAATTATAAATATGACAAAGTGATTCCAAATTTTGTATGGTAGTGTACAAATCTATTAAAGTGCAATTGAAATTTTAGTGATAAATAAGCTTTTAATTCGGTAATCTGAAGATAGCTTTTATAGCAACTAAGGCAACATTGTTGCTAACGTAACTCAAGAATGAGTTTTTCAGTACCCAGTTGGTTGTGCATAGTGAGATAGGATAGTTAAAACAAGTATGTCTTTAACAGAGATTAAATGAGGACAGAGAGGAAACATCCTGAAAACACCTGGATAAATATTCCATAATTTGATAGCAACATAAACAACAATCAAAAACCCATAGAGGTCATCTGTAGAAGCACTTTGAAAAGGGTGACCTGATAGGAGAACATTACAACAGTCTAACCAGAATGTTATGAATGCATGTGTGTTTCTAAGTCTGCTAGTCTGAGAGTCATGTAATGTTACAGAGATGGAAAAATGCTTTAATATAAACTTAATGTGTGTGTCAAACTGTTTTTAAGATGTGTATGTACATGTATTTTGGAGATAATACTGCATAAAACAACTCTGCCTGGAAATGCCACACCAATCTGTGGTACATGGTGGTGGGCAGGAGTTACCCCTCCCCACCGCTCCCCGCTGCTTGCCGACTCCGCCCCCCCCCCCCCCCGGGGTATGGGTGTCCTGTGGGTCCCTGGGTGCATGGCTGGACATCTTGGCGTGGTCCCTGCCCTGCTCCCTTGGCGGTTGTGTCCTGAGGGGTGGTTTGGGCCTCTTTGGCATGGGGGGGGGGTCCTGCCGGGGGTCGGCCGGTCTCGGGCGCCTGGGGCCTCGGGGGCCGCATGCTCGGCTCATGCTGGGGATGTTGGCCTGCCGGGGGGGGTGGGCTGCTCATTGCCTCTGGCTCTCCGGTCACTTGCCCTTTGTCTGTGGGCGCTCTGTCTGGGGCCTCCATTCTTCGTCCTCTGGGGCGTGCACGCGGTGGCCGTCGGGGCGTGTGGCCTCAGGTCTCCTGAGTTCCTAATGGGCTGTGGATGGTCCGGGTCCCCCGGGTCCTTCCCTATCTGTCTCTGGACCACGGGGGCATGGTTGCGGCTTCTTGCCCTCATTGCTGAGCACATTCCATGACACATGACACGTGAACGCATATACACACATATACACATTGCTGCAAACAGTAGAATTGTGTGTGGTGGGTGGGTGTATATGTATAGAGGCATATGTATAGATATGTAAACATGTGTATGTAAGTAGCAGCAAATAGTAGAATTATGTCTGGGTGTATATATGTATATGTATATGTGAATATGTATATGTATGTATATCTGTATAATTGTTTTTTTCCCTACCTTTTTTTTTTTTTTTTTTTTTTTAACTTACTTATTTATCTATTTATTTTTATTTAGTTGTCTGTTTATTTACTTATTTTATTTGTTTTTTCTCTCTTTTTATTATTATTATTATTATTTTTTTTTCTATTTATTTATTTACTTACTTAATTATCATTATTATGATTTATTATTATTATTATTATTATTTTTTTTTTTTCTCTCTCCTCCCTTCTTCTCTTTCTATCCTGTCCTCTTTTTTATTGCCTGTCAGGCCTGGCCAAACAAATAAAACACAAACTTTAACAAGAATAGGCTTTAGTAACCTATAGAGCTTTTTCTTGTGAAAACAAATATGTTTGGTACATCAGTACATTCGGATTACCATTCCGATTGCAAAAATGGCCAGACATGACAGGTTAAAAAAAAAATAAATAAATAAAATAAAATAAAAAAAGGAAATGTCACACCAACACACACATTGTGAATTTTGTGAATTGTAATAAACATCAAAAAACTGCTAGATAACTGGCGAGTAAAAGCAGCAGCAAATATCCAACCACTGCCTTGCCTGTGCCATGGACATCCACATCTCACGGCAGACAAAGAAATGAAATTGTAACCAGTCAGCCGAAGGGCGCTCCAGCTCCTCTGTGTCACACCCACAGGATGAACATCTGCACAGGGAGAGAGTGCTGGGACATCTGGATGATGGAGGAGGCAAAAAAACAAGTGTGTTTACACCATCGCCTCTTCTCCAGCCGTGGAACCCTATGACCAATAGCCACACTTCCCCATCCGAGTAGAAGTGTCGCTCTTTGTGGCTTATCACACCAGCCCACACAGGCCTGTGCCACAGTAATAACAGCCTTGACAGGAATATTTGGATCATCGTCCCCCCCGAGAGAGATGCAATGATGTGTGACTGCGCTCAGTCAAAAGTAATCTTGGAGTACGACCTCAGTGCAACGTGCTAATTCCAGATGCCGTCGCTTGTTTCAGCAGGAAGGGTGAGAGAGCGAGAGAGTGGGAGAGTGAGAGATGACCAAAAATGAGACAAGGAACAGAGACCCGGGAGCGCAAAAGGCTGCCAGGATGTTAATGTATCTCAGCAAACAAGCGTATCAGCCCACTGCAGTCTCAGTACCCGGGGTCCTCTCTCTCCCCACTCTCACAACAGCAGGGTTGGAAGCAAACGAGGGAGACGGTGAACGATTTGCCAGGATTGAGAGCCAGGGGAAGTTCTCTGCTCCTGTCTCTATTTAGGCCACTTCTCTGTCTCTCTCACTGTCCATCCACATCAACTCTGAACTCCTTTCTGAGGTCCTTAGTTCTGGGAGGAATTTATTCAAGGTGAAATTTGCTTGAAAGAGGCCACATTACATCACTGGAAAACCAAATTCCTCTCTCTTTTATGAAATATTTGTTTCAGTTTTGTACAATTCACCCCCCCCCCAAGGCACACCATAGATGGAAACTAAACTGCAAAATATGCCTGCTTTGATTTCGCCATATTCTTAGGTCACATGATGCTTAGAAGGACAGATATAATCTACACAATACTTTTAATGCTTCTTACATCCAAACACGATATAAATGAATGCAAATCATGATCAAAAATGTAAATTATCCTTATAATATATACCTCCAGAGACATTTATTGGGACTTAAAATAGCTCCTTAACAAGTAAGGACACTTTCTCTGCTAAAATCAGTACTGAACAAAACAGATATTTCACCCATTCACTCTAAAAAACCTGTCTACTAAGCTGTCACTGGCTCAGTACCTCTCTTGTCACTGGGGTGGTACCTTCAAGGGTACATCTCTGTATCCACTGAAATCCCATTTTCTAAGTTGTACTGACTCCACACTCCCCGTCTCGTCTCCAGGCTTTTTATTTTATTGTTCTATTTTAAAACATTAGGAGATGAAAAAGTACAAATATGGGCACCATTGGATCTTAAAACCACTGCACCCCTGACGCCACTGCGTACCCTGCAGAACAAAAATGTACCTGCACAGAAACCCTAAGACTACATTTTAACAGTTTAAAACTATGTTTCTTTTATGCTTCTCTTCCGATGTATCATCAGTCTTGCCAATATGTTGAGACAGAGTGAAGGAGATTTAGATAATCTGAGGTTTAATTACTTGATTGAAGGCATCCTCAGTCCAGAAATACCAATAATCAATAGTCTAGTTTCAACAACTTAACAGAATATCAGCTCTCTCTCTCTCTCTCTCTCTCTCTCTCTCTCTCTCGCTATCTAACTAAAATGGCTCCAGTGCTTTTCCAGTGTAGTGAATTTTTTTTTTTTTAATTATTAAAAACAAAACAGAGAGACCAGTGCAATTTTGCCATTATCCAGCATGTAGGACAGGAACAGAGAGCAAAATGAGGGCTGCTAAAATGTATTTGATCATTATGCATCTGATATCCATTTGGATTCCCTTCCATCAATTAACTTAATTTCAGAGCTCCATTAGCCCAATCTGTCTGCATGCAGAACATATGGCTTGTGCCATTTTAATAACTAGAATTGCATTATTCACCATATTTAATCCATAATACTATTCCTCCCTCTTTACAATGTATAAGTAATTGAGCTTCTGAAGCGAATGCTAAACACAGCAGCACAGCGTGTCTCATTCTGTTAGATTTCAGTGTACAGCGTTCATTGACATTGGCACCTGGCTGAAAATCCTGTTATCGTACTGTCGTTGCATTGTTTTATTATGCAGTGAAGATAAGTATGTCAGAGGGAAGTGATTATTACAGTCTGAGGTGTAATGGTGGTGCTTGATTTCATTGTATAGAAAGTTATTTTGGAATTGTTTGCAATCACCATAAAATCTTCCACACCAAACACATTGTGCTGTCACTAAAACAGAGTGGCTTGGCGCCTAGCATAACAGCTAACTTCACTGCCTTTTATTTTTATCAACATTATGCGGTTACTGCCTATACCCTACAAAATGCTCACAAATGGAGCGTTGGTTTGTCAGAAAAGGTCTGTCACTTGAAGCACACCTTTCAGTTTCCTCATATGAGAATGTATTCATGCCTGTTATTGCTTCTATTGAGCTTATAAAGCAGTATGGCTTTGTTCAGAGCTGTATTGTGGAAGATTTTTTGTAAACAGTCCTAAGAAAAAGCCAATTTAATCCCAAACCAGACATTTGTATCTGTACTGTTATAGTCAGCAAATTTACTAGTGTTATCATACAAGAATTTATTTTAAAGTATTTCACAAACAATGGAGTAAAATGTGCCGTTGAGAAGGGTAAGAAACCGACATACTGAATATGTACCAGAAAATTAAATACATATATATGTTTGCATGTGTATATATAGGCATATAGGCATTAATATGGAGGTGCTCCCCCCTTTGCAGTCATAACAGCTTCCACTCTTCTGGGGAGCTTTCTACAAGATTTTGGATTTTGTCTGTGGGAATTTTTGGCCATTCATTCTGACCATGTGTGAAGTCAGATACTGATGTTTTATCAGAGGGTCTGTGGCTCACAATCTCTGTTCTAGTTTACCACAAAGGTGTTTGACGTGAGGGCCATTCAAGGTCTTCCACATCGAACTTACCTAACCAATCAATGCCTTTATGATGTGAGCCTGTGTACTGTGGCACAGTCATGCTGGAACAGTATATATATATATATATATATATATATATATATATCCAAACAGGAAATATTTAATAAACTTGTATGTATACTGAATGAACATTGATGCATATACAATGAACATTCATATATATGGAATGAACATTCATGTATATGGAAGGAACATTCATATATATGGAATGAACGTTGATATGGACTTTTTTTTCAGGCAGAAAGGGACCCTTGCTCTCATTAAAAGAGCATTTTTCAAACAGAAATTATGGCCTCATCTGACTCTTCTTCTGCACCATATCAAATTATGTACATATTGAAGCTCCACCCATCTGTAGCTTCACATCATATATCACCCACTCTCAGATCACTTTGTCCAAGGGGTCACTGTGTGTACATACTGGTCACTTTATCGGAATTCCCTTCCTTTAAGCTCCATCTGGAGTTTGTTAATATCCATTTATTAATGCAGTTTTATCTGCCATCTTCAGTCAATGTTCATTCAATATATATCAATGTGCATTCTATATATATATTAAAGTCCATTAAACATTTCCTGTTTGGCTTGCCATGATAGATAGATAGATAGATAGATAGATAGATAGATAGATAGATAGATAGATAGATAGATAGATAGATAGATAGATATTATTTATTAATAGATAGTATTTATTATTATTGTTTATTTATTGAAATATTGCCACCCTAAAACAGATAGAGGACATTTCTAAAACTATAAATGAATTGTTGCCAATAGGCCTTGGCAACAAAAAGGAATACATGTTCTGGATGACATCTTTAATGATTTGGGACTTCGGACGTTCCAAGACTTGCTCACATTTTATGCTATACCAGCTTTTTCATTTTTTCTCTATCTTTGCCTTCGCACTGCCATGAAGGCGTATTGTGTTCCTTGGGGCTGCACCTTACCCTTACACCCATTGCATAAACCATTCGTTCCTAGCATGAGAACCAAAGGTTGGGTATCCAAAGTTTATCTTATTGTGCTATGTGCTGTATAAAAACCTTTAGGTCTACAAGCTAGATGGGAAAAAGCTAAAAAGTGGCCAGGGTCAAATCATTTGGCCTATTATGTGGAATAACATCACATCAGCCTCTAAAAACCCTAACCATCAGCTTATTCATCATAATTTTATCCACAGATCCTATTTAACCCCATGTAGACACTACCATATGCGCATTACTTCGGCTCCTCTTTGTAAATTTTGTCCTAATGGTACATAGGGTACATTTTTGCATATGTACTGGGAGTGTTTAAATGTGCCTTCCTAAGTTTTGGAAAAAGGTTTCCTTCACATTATCAGACATTCTCAATAAAACCATTCCCAATACAGTCCAAACTTTGCTTTTGATTGACAACTCTGAATGTGATTTAAATTGTGCTGAAAAGCAAATCTGGCTGGTTGGTCTCACGGCTGCAAACAAATGTCAGCCTTGCGCTGGCAACCTTCACATTCTCTGTGTTGGCTGCAATAGCTCTTCACCTTTCACCTTTCAAAGTCCTTGGAGCTAACTGAAGGACCATGAACTCTTTGGAAGGTGCAGCTAAGAAAATTGGCAACTTATTGTGAAACCTCTCTTGTATTGATTGATATGTTATTTATATTTATTTTATTTCCTTATTTTTCTTTTCACTATTATTTTTTCCTTTGATCAGCAGTGGGTTTATGGGTGCCATGGTGGGTGTGTGTGTGTGGGTGGGGGGGGGGGGGGGGGGGGTTGGAGGGATTGGGTGCTTCGTTTTGTTGCTATGTCTTTTGTTGCTTATTGTATTTTGTATTACATTGGATCACTATCTTAAAAATAAAACCATTTGAGCGCAAAAAAAAGAAGTATTGTCACCCCTGATTAACATAAATAAAACTATAAAACAGGCTATAAAAGCTTTTATTGTTGATCCTTTTGATGTTTCCAAATATGAACAAAAATGGAACTTTTATTAGAAGTACAACGATTAAAAAATAAAAAGATTTTTTGGAAATAAGTACGTTTCTCAAATCTCTGCGCAATAGTTGTTGGCACTCCTTCATTCAATACTTTGTGCAGCCTCCATTTGCAAAGAAAACAGCTCTGAGTTTTCTCCTACAATGCTTAATGAGACCAGAGAATGGCAAGCCATAGGAAACCATTCCTCCGTACAGAAACTCTCCAGTTCCTTCAGGTTCTGAGGTTCACACTGTGGACACACATCCTCTTTTCCCCTTTTCTGTGGGGTTAATTCTGAGGTCAGTCAGCTATTTTTGCGTTGATTTTAAGGTATGCTTTGGATCATTGTCCTGCTAGAAGATCCAAACTTAAGCTTCCTGGCTGAGACAGTCATGTTGATGGAGTCTTTGGAAGAAAAACAGCCCCTCAACATCAGAGATCCACTACCGTGCTTCACAGTGGGGAAGAGGTACTTTTCTGCATAGCTGTCTTTGTGTCCACACCAACCTCATTTCTGGTGTTTCTGGCCAAAAGCCTCTATTTTGGTCTCATCTGACCACAAAACAGGTCCAACTTGTGATTTTATAGGTGCAGTTTGACTGTGGTTTGTGAGACGTTGTGACCCCAAAACGTCTTATTTATTTACTTATTTATTTATATATACTTATTTCTGCAATTCCCCATCTAGTGTCCTTGCATATCGTTTGTCCACTCAGTCCAGCCTCCTCATTGTGCATGGGGTCAGTATAGACATACATCATCTTCCCAGCAAATTCTTAACATCTACAATTAACATCTAAATTATTAACAACTATTTAGTTCTTTCCCAGTAGCTATTTCCTGATTTGTGCAGCTCAACAAGCTTTTTTAGCACATCATTGCTGTTTTCTCTGGTGTTTCTCATACTGATGGATGACAAAGTGTTTGGCCTCTGTGTCGTATCACTAATATTTCCCAGTGGAACAGGCTCAGTGAAAATGCCTGACCAATTAAGTGTTCATAATCACTCAGGTGAACTTTAAAACATAAAATATGAATGGGGATTTCACTTACATTACATGTACACTTTCAGTTTTAATCATTTGTAACAGTGCCAACAATTGTGGCACACACATACACACACACACACATCTTCTAAGCCACTTCTCCCTCAGGGTTGGGACCCTCAGAGGGGGTAGGGGGGCAGGGGGGTGTTGTGCTGGTGCCTATTCCAGCTGTCATCAGGCGGAAGGCAGAATGGCACACATACATTTAAGGAAAATATTCTTTCACTCATTTTACTTTAAATAAAGATGAGATTTTAGCAAATACTTTGAAAGATGTATTGATTGCCAGGGGTGCCAATTTTTGGGAAGGACACTATGTATATAAATACCCACTCACATTTGAATTGTTGCATGTAGGCTTCAGCTTGTCAGACCAAGTTTGCACACTTGGATACTTCTATAACTTTACAACAACTCAGCCCGTTTGCATTGTTGCCATTGAGTTACTAAATAACAAGCCTTATGATGTAATATGCCTGTGATTTTAAGTGGTTATACAATAAGCTTCAGGTGACAGGAAAGTTAAAAAAGACCCAACAATGATCAGGAATGCAACTCTTTTCCCATAAATAACCTCTTTATGGCTCTGTAATCAAGCATTGCTCCTACTCTGACACTTCTAGATGACATTACATCATGCATCATGGAATCAGTGCCATTATTTAATTTAGGCTGCAGTAGTGCTGAATTACAATATGTTGAATATTTAAAGTGCAATACAGATTTTAATTTCACCTCACCCATTGCCTCGCATTAAATGAGATGTAAAATAATGTGTTATGCGATAATGAAATGATAAGATATTTGGGATGGGGCTACAGAGGGTCATTTGGGAAAGAATGATACGCATTATTGGTGAAGTTTAGGACCCAAGAAATTGCACTTGGTGAATTAGGCATGAACAGAATTTATGTGAATGACTCGCTGATAGTGATATGGGAGTCAAGCTTAGGATTCCATCAAATAGCTCACTTTCCATAAAACCCCACGACAGAAGCCGCAAAGCATTCCTGTATGAAAGGAAGGAAAGGTCACCCTCATATTCAGTTGGGACTTTCATGCAAAGCTCAAGAGAAGGATAAATGAAACAGCCAACCTAGTGGCACTTGTATGTAGGACTCTATACTGACGCAAAAGTAAGCCACTAGGATTTATTTTATAGAAGACAGAGCCATTTATGTTTTGCTCACAGGGTCCGAAGCTATTTATGGACATATTTCTTCATGCATCTGTGAGCTTGGATAACAGGCAGATCTAGTTTTGGAAATATTGTTAAAAAAAGCCTCCTCCAGTGGACTGGACTGATTAAAGAGGCCAAAGTCAGCGTGAAGTTCCATTCAGCTGTGTTTTCTGTCTCTTTTGCTGCTGACTGTTTGCATTTTCTGTGATTTGTCATAGATATTCACCAAGAAAAGAGGACTTTAATAAGGTGTTGTTTGGATAGTGAAAACGACATCAGCTCTCATTTCAAGCTTGGACCTCGCATTAACCACTTTTACAGCTTTTACAAATGCCTTCTACTCCCTGTGTAAGTGAGCTCCACATGATTTAGAAAAAAAGAGGGCTTAATAAAGATGAATGCTTGTCCTGAATCAAACTCTGGCAGGTTATGAGGAGTTATGGTTGTGTTCCCAGTGCCTTGCCTGATTCAGAGTGAACCATCATTCACACTTACGTCCAGATATCATAGTGCCTTCACTCATCTCTCCTGCAGCGAACACAGAGAGAGGCTAAGTCTCCTAACAGAACTCCCTGCCAGGGCGGTGGAGATCATGCAGAAATGTGTTTGCTGACAGCTGCTCTGCTGGACTCTGCCGCTTGGGGGGTCCATCCATATCCCATCACATCCACTCTCACATGTCCCAAGACAAAAAGCACAGTTCCTCAGTTCTCTCCACTGCACCAGCATTGTCTGTTAATACCTGAGCTGCAGACACCTGTCAAGCAGAAACGCCATGAGCTGTTCAAGTTCATTCTGGTTTTCAGGGTTCATCAGTTCCTTCAGCACAGAGTAAATCTGAGGGAATTTGTATGCAACTAATCAAATTGAAACTACAAATAGGAATTGCTGGGGCAAAGGGAGGAATTTTGCAATTGTGTTAAGAGAAATAAGAAGATAATTGAATTGGAATTAAATAAGTGGAGTCCCAGTTAAGGATGGCTGTGGCAACTCACAAAGACAAGGTCAATGCTTAGACATCAGTGGAACATGATGAGAAATATTAGCTAGCTACTTTTCACCAAACTGCAAATTGACATTGCTACCTAGCTAAGCTGAGAATCTGTCAGAGTAAACTTACCCTTCTGCACACTTGTTCTCTCAGTGTGAGTTGCCAGTTGCTTTATCAACCCTATATAAGAAATTTCACATTTTTGTAACTAATATTTGGCCATTGTCCAGTTACAATCCTGCAAAACATATCATTTAAGTGTCTATGTTACTAGCCTTTTTTTCTCTTCATTAGAATATGATTGTGTTAATTTAACTCTGATTGACATTTAAAAATCTGCTACATGATTCCATGAAAATGGACCATTTAGCCTAGACTAGTCCTGACAACCTCACAACATGCACAATCCAGTCCACTGGATTCAACTCATAAACGAATTAACAAGCTCCGTGTGGGTTGGGTCAGGTGTGTAGTGCAGGGATAGCATAAAAATGTAAATATGATTTGGGATCAAATCCCAAGGACCAGGTATTTCCACCTGTGGCCTTGGGCAAGGCATTCAATCCCACTGCCCAAAGCAGTGCTGCTTTCAAACAAAGCATGTTTAGGCAGTGTAATGATACATTTCTCTTGTAGGGCCAATGACAAAACACAATATGTTCTTAATAGTTGGTGAGGGGTGCGCAGCATCCACAGCACCCACTTAAGCTCCCCTATTGAAATGAGGTCTTGCGGTATTTTTAAAGGCAACCATGCCCTGGACATGCCACATAGTATTGCATAATGTCACATAGCAGATAATACAAAGCACAGCTTCACTACATAGAATAAGACACACAAGAGCACAGATAAACATCAAGCTCAAGACCACTTTACACTGGACTCATATAGATTTAATGCAATTCATCTTTCAGCATAATTTAGTGAATTTATCACATTTGGTATCAGCTAGCTAACATTTCACAAACTGTTTTCCAGCTAAAATATATTTAGGGAAAAAGACTAGGCTAGTAATGTTAGCTAAGGTAAAATCATTCAGAGTTGTCTATTAATATTGAAGGTTCTAGATTGGCTGCCTTTCTCTGTGTAAATACCAAGCCTCATCACCTACAACTAACTGAAGTTGTCTTGTGCAGGATTTAATGTAATGACTAAAAGCACAGTGTTGAGTTTTGCATTGTGGTGCTGAAGGAAACTGAGCAGTGCTGGAAGTTGCCAAGCAGCAGCACATATGGAAATCAAAAATAAGTGGTGATATTTGAGTCTTTATTAGAAAGAGTGGTTTTATTAATTCAACCTAAATTAAAATGAATTAATCTTATCTTGTGGTAACAAACTGTTTTATTCCATTATAACACTTTTATTCAGTTAGAGTTCAGTTAAGGTTTGATCTACATGAATCTAACTCTAGCAAACACTTTAACACTGTAACAATTTAACCTCAGCCTTTTTCCCATTGTTTATACCCCATGTGTCAAACACAAGGCCCCATGGACCAAGTCTGGCTCAGGATACAATCCGGCAAAATTATTTTAATTTTCTATTATTATTAGCCTGTTTCACCCTGGGCTGCACTACAGTCCCCAGCATGTACTGCAGCATAATGTGCACTCTGACCCCCTTCCTCCAAAAAAATAAAGATACCAGGTGTCTAGTTCTAGTTTTAAAAACCTGCCTCCTGGGGACTTTTAAAGAGTTTTAACAGTTATCTGTGGCTAATGTAGCCTATTGTTTCACATTAAACAATTTATGTTTATTTAAAATTGCTTTTGAATAGTACTCAATGCCTGTTTAGCTGCTGTAGTTTTGGCATCTTTTGAATATACAACGCCCTGGTCGGGTCATGGAAAAACGTTAAGTAAAAATAAATAAAATCATAGCTGCCCTACAGATTTGTTCTGAGTTTGACACCCCAAGTCAAGTCATTAGGCTTTTATTGCCATTTCATCTATGTACAAGTATACAGTGGAGTGAAGTTACATTCCTCCAAGGAACACGGTGCAACATGGGACACAGGGGTTTAAATCCCTGGTTTATTCCAACCATTACACTTCCAGCTGAGGAAGTACCATAGTGGATATGTCCAGCTTTTCAGAGAGTTATGCTATTACTCCTTTTCCATTTGCCAAATGAAGTCTAGTTTGAAATGCAATATAAATAACATTTCTTTGCTATTCACAGTTCTGTTCTCTTGACTCTGTGACTGTGCTTCTTCATCTACTAACATCCCCTCAGGATTCACACATTTAACTACATTCCATTAATATAATCTCAAGCATAATTATGCTTTTAATGAATTCAAAGAAACCTAGTAATGTCTTAATCATACTTTCAAATAATTAATGTTTCATGCGATTTTTAACCTTAACAAATTGCTAAAGTCATTGCAGTTGCAGACTATCTCCCCAAAAGCTGAATGAATTTATCTTGCAGAAGAAGCATGTTATTGAAAAGCTGAGTCATTAATGGCCATTCATTTTCTCTGGGAATCATTTATGGTGTGGGACAAAAACCTGGAAACCCTGATAACATTACAGAGCAGTACTCAGTTGACAACTTATCATAAATTAAACAACAAAGGAAAGTCTGTGCTTTGTCTGGGTTGGTTGTGCTTCAGGGAAAAGGCCCACCATGACGTCTGTTCTTTAACATTAACTATGCTTACATGCACACCCATGGTTTCATAATAGACACGATAATGTAAACAACACGGTCTGTCATTAGCAAAGTTACTTTAAACATGTAATCTGGGACAGATTACTGATTACATATTAAAAATGTAGCATATAATTCAAAGAATTCATAAATTAAAGTGATGTACAGTAATATAGGTAACATGTAATTGCCACAACTATTCCAGTGACATAGACAGATTTAATTTTAGGTGGGGAGGTTGGGATGACAGCTAGGACCAACCACCAAACTAGGTTATTTTATTGTAGCTTCCCCTATCAGAGAGGGACAAAATGACTTTTCAAAACTGCCTGTAGCTTGTTAGCACCATAGGTGATGAAGCAGGGAGAACTAATCCTTTTCATGTTTGTTAAAAGCTTTGCATTTGATGGGACCCAATGGTCTGGTGAGCTTAAATGTTGCCGTGCCAACCTGGGGGGCCAAAGACATTGTGAGTTCATGTCACTTGCAAAAGTTTACAAAAACCTAACAAATCAACAGGACAAATAAAATCATGACACTTTTTGCCATCCAAAAAATTGCATTTGGTGTGTGGGTGATAACGTAATCCTGCCGTTAATCTTCTTAACTTTATAAAGTACCTGTAATCTGATTACTGCCTTGGATCTGTAACTGTAACGGATTACAGTCACCTATTTTGTATCTTGATTACATAACACCCTTAAATGTGTTCTGTTGCTACCCAACACTGGTCGTTAGTCAGCACATGTTGTCTTAGTCCATCTTAGTCAAACTAAACTGAATTAAAATATGGTCGAGGCCAATATTGGCTGGACTTTGTGAGACAGATTTGAACATGTAGATACATATATCACCCCAGTGACTCTCACCAGGAACATCATAATAGGATGAGGAGACTCATTGATTGAAATATGAATGGGATAGCTTTGTAGCACTCAATATGGTGGCTATATTAAAGAAAGTCCTACATTTTTTGAGCATTAATCAAGCATCAAAGCTTGAAAATGTTCTAACTGTTTTATGCTATTTTTGGCAAATTGTATTACATTACATTACAAATGATTTTAAATAAAGCCTTGGAGTTTAAAGTCTTTCTCCTATAAAAAGAGATTTGTATTGTGACTGGAAATAGCCATTGTAAAGTCAGACTATGCTGGGTGTGTGTAAACAGAGCTGTAAACGGACTAATCTTCTATACAGGTCACATAAACGTTTGTCCAGTTTCTTAGACGTAACTAAGTATTGTGTGCATGAAAAAGTAAATATATTTTCATGACTTGTGAAATATGGGAAGGTGAAAACTACATTGAATTCCAACATTGTTCCCTGACTTATAAGATCTGTGACTCATCTTTCAGAAAAGTTTGCAGAAATAAATAAAAAAAGTTAAAAATATACCTGAACTCTTTGGAAGAGGAGAGCAAACTGTTAACTTCCCCACAACAGACATAGAACTGTAAGAAAACTCCCAGAAGTAAACTTCAGAGAAGCACTCGGTTAAGAATACATTGTGACAGACTGTAATATGGTTGCCTTTGAATTCTGTGATGTATTCTGACAAGCTTTTAGTAGACAGTGATTTGCATTATAAACAACGTAAAATATACTCTGAGTGCCGAAACTACTGCAGCTGAACTGCTGAGCAGACAATTTCTTATGAAAAACAAGAGAAAAGAAAGAATGATGTGTTGCTCTTATCTCTTCTGAACAGCTAACAATGGTGATTTTCTATTGCTTTTTTAATGCAGTTGTTGTTGTTATGAACTATGGCTTTGGGAGCTGAATAGCAGTGATTTTTCAATGTTTTGCATTTGTATGAGGACTGGTCCGCAATAGATCATTTGGAGCCCATCACTGCATAGACATCAGCCAATGAATCACTGTTGGAGTATGAAAATGATATTGCTACTAGGCAGAGGAGGTACCTGATCGTTCTCCATAAAATGCAATGCCACGGTTCCGCAGTAAAATGCCTGTTAGGCCCGCTGATAATTATATGAATTCAGTTTTCACCTCTGCATTGTTTTGCATCTGCAGAATGCAGATTTTTCTTCAGTTTCCTTGGAAAGATGATGAAGCTTTTGTTGTTGCCCACTGCAGAAGGAGTTTAGGTGCTTGAGTGGCATTCGAAAAACTTTTATAGGCTTTTACAATATGAAAATGAATCCAATTATGTTCAAGTACAGCTAATCTTTTCAAGTGGCATCTCATTTGATACGAAGGAGATCCACACGTATGAGGGCGCTTCCTGTTATATGGAAGCAGGCATAATCTACAGCTCAGATTATGTTGGACATCTGTGCTAATACAGCGAGAAGACAGACAAACAACTAAGCATAGATATTTACTGCTTCTCAATCTCATTTGACATGCAGCAAGTATCTATATTAAGTTGTCCAGGCCAAATTACACTCCGTCCAACGTCAGATGGGCTGGACCAAAATAAATTCATTTAGTAGGCCAGTAACACATCAACAACTCCCCATGAATGTGTTTGTTTTATTGTGGTTTATCTGAAAGGTACATTCTTTAGACAGTCAAACTATAGTTACTTGATGCTATATTAGATGCCGAAGATATGTCATCTTTTACCATAAAATCTTTTAGTGAACCTCAAAGGATTTCACAAAAATTACTGATTTAATCACTTAAATGGCCAGGCCTACCGGTGGACCCACTTCAAAAACCTAAAGATAGCAGAGCCAGTTTGCATTGAAATTCCTGTAGTTCCTGAATAATAAGCCTTAGCATGCAATAAGCCTGGGGTTTTAAGGGGTAAATGTAGGTATAAGGTAGGTGTACATAATACAGTGACAACAAAGGGTGTTTTTAAACTGTCCAACAAATAAGAAACTTTGCCACCAGAAAACTGGAACTGGGCTTTTCCCACTGGCTATCAGTTCAGCACTGAATGTTCCAGTTTTATTGGTTTTGATACCCGCTGAAGCATGTACCAAAGCTCCTCTGTCTTTGGTAACACTGCAGCTGAGGCCAGTGACAATTTTGAAAATCCTTCAGTGTTCTAGGTCAGGATAAAGTTACCATGCACCATTATATGACCAGTAATGAGCACCTGAACTTGAACTGGAATGCTACATTGATGTGTCCATTGGTAATTTTGAAAACGGCAATTTTCTCTATTTGCTCTTACTTTCACACTTTAACAGTGTGAAATATAAGACTTGCTTGATTCTATCCATGATTCTGTATAAATGCCATTTCAAACCAGACAATTAGATCAGCTAACTGGCAAGCAGGGTAGCTAATTAGTCAAATTAGGCACAAACTGAGCAAATAGACAATTAACCACTTATATTGGCAGAGCAGGGTTTTATTACATACTTCTTTAACCTAAGAATAACTCAACCAGGTTGTCCCTGTATTTACTGAATAATAATTATCTTAGTTAATAATAACTAAGATAATTCTTAGAATTCCTATTTCTATTTCGATTCTGTTCCTATATATCTACTTCTACTATTTCATTCTGGCCTGTCTTAAGTAATTGTATCTAGTAAAATTCTCCACTGACAGACTGTTAGGCCTATTGGACCCTATGCTGATTTTGATAGTGCTTTATTCTATGGCTTATTATGATGAGAATTCATATGATTATCACAAGGCAGACAAATTTTTATTGATTTTCTCTCCTCTTAGTTTCCTGAGTGCTAAAAGTCTGAGGCAGGCTGTGAAATATTTTCCTATTTTCAGATATGGATATTCACTTTCAGTGGTTCCAATGAAAATTGAAAGAGAAATCTCAATATCATTTCTTATTAATGTATGACTTTAATGCCTGATCAGTTTATCTGATCAGTGTCACTCTGCTTTGAAGCTCTGGGATTGGACAGGAGCCCAGTCCTGCCTTTTGGACCACACCTGCTGTAAACTAAAAACAAACAGCCGTGTCTAGAAATAGGTTACAGCGTTCCTCTAACAAGCTCATAAAGGGAAATGTTGACTAATTGACTTGAGATAATTTCACTCACCAAGACATATACAGTGAGAAAGTTAGTTCTGTTTCCTACCTTCAGGTATGACTGTACAGAGGCAACGTATCTCCTAAATATTTAACACATCGGTAAATCCTTTCACGGATGGTCCTCTGTTGCAATGTTCCAAAGAACTTTACAAAGCACTAATGTGGAAATCAGGAGCTTTCCGATCTGCTTTAATTTAGAATTCCATGCCATGTTCTCATGAACCTACATCAATCCGACCTTGTAAGATTAATTGGTCCCCAGTGTGTTGATATTTACAATGGAATTCGGAAGTCATTTGAGAGCCCTTATTGTGATGCAACGTTAAGTACAGGCTGCACGAGATATTTTCCCATTGATGCTGCATGTGAGACAAGATAATTGGGGAGCTTTAAGCGTCCATTTATGTCTGGACATGTGAACAGAATCAGGCTAGAGAAGATGAGAGGGATTTTGCTGTCAGCATCATGGCAAATAACACCAAAGAAAAGTGAGATTTTCTTTGGAGACAGGGTGAATGGGCAATTCACAGCAATGTTGGTTTGACAAGGGCAGCCAAAAAGGCAGTCTTGGTTGTGGCCTAATCATGTACCTTTAGCAAACAGCATCGCCACAGATCAAACACTCATACACCCCAGTGTTACATCACAGAGAGACAAAAAGAGGAAAAAACATGAAGGGAAAATGAATGCGAAAAGACTATATTTTGCCATGCTGATGCAATTTTCCACTTGCTCTCTGCATCTGATCTGCAGTTATATAATGGTCATCAGCTCATTTGCTAGGTAATGGACTAAGCTGAATTCATTTGACTCAGCATTCAGTTTTGAGACAATTCACTTCTGGCAAAATTGGAAAACAAAGAGCAGAGCTCTTACTAAATATAGTGCACAGGACTGATGGTGATATTATGACTGCTTACGAGACATCCTAAAATATGCTTGATTGTTACTTGACTTATTTGTCCTCATTTGGAAATTTATTTGTGGAGAATGTGATTAAATTGCTGTTATTTCTTTTTTTGTTGTTGCTTTTCACTTTGTAAATCAGTGAGAAACATGAGAGCTCAATAGTATTCACTTGTTCTTACTAGTGTAGCTTCCCAGACGGCAAGAGCACATTGGCCCAGTGTTGGTGAATGTCTTCATTGCTGCACATCAAATCTCACCATCAGAACAATGTGCATTTTCAGAGCATTGGACAATGGTTGTGTCAGCTAACAAAACCAACCAGATAACTGAACTTTTTTATCACAAACATTACTTTTCACACTTAATGTATCATATGCAGGGCACATTTTCAAGTACATGCAGCAACCTAAAATGTGCATTTGTTGTGTAGATGTACAGGCCAGAATATCCACTGCTGCAACAAAGCCAGATGTTACTACCAACTATTTATATTTTTCACTGACAATAAACTGGCTGTTTTTTGCTTATATGGGACTGTTAGGTAACACTTATCAGTAACACATCAACAACATATCAGTGAAGTACTAGTAGTGAAACATCTGAATACACTGAAGTAAATATCTTGTAGATGTTCTGTTGATACTTTACATTAAGTAGATGTATTGTTAATATGATCCTTCCATTATGCAAAACCTAACCTTATCAACCTTACCCAAAATCTAACTGTAACCCTGGTCCTAATCCTAATCCTAACCTTAACCTCAACCCCAACCCAAAACCTAATTCTCACCCTCATGTGGTTTTAACATGTTCCTGAGAGTCTGTTGAGTGTTTGTTTCATCTAAAAAGGACTACTCAGAATGTGTCAATGATTGTCATTGTTGCATGTGTGTATACACATATGTATGAATGATATGGATTTAAGTGATGACCCGCAATTATGCTGCAAGTAAACTTTAACCAACAGCTGGGCAAAGATTAACCCCAGCACTCTGGGTCAAACTGGTAGCCCAACCCTGTTGAGTTCAATCAACTCACACTTGGATTTGTCCATACTGGCAACAACACTAGGTCACCAAATTAACCCAACACTGAAGGAATTCATCATCAGTGATGAATCGGTAGGTTAATTATCAGATAATTAAAAGGACAAACCCATCAGTAATTCTAAGCTCTACTTCTTTAAGAGTGAGCACATCTTTCAGATCATTGATATTGTGATAAACAGCAGTTAATGAACAGTTAATCAGTAAATAAGCTATGAACTACTGAAAAACTGAAATATCCGTTTAGATTATACTGAATTACTTAATCAGTTACTAAGTAGCACATTGTTTACGATTTGTCCCCGTGTGTCTGTCAAAGTGAGACACATGAAACTCTGTGATGTGACACATTTGACTGAGTGATTGATGATGTGCTGCTCTCTTCATTCATAACAACTCAGGAAGCTTGTTTGGAAATATATTGAGAATAAAAGTAGTCCAAAGTTTACTTTAATACATCAATACTGGGCAATCAAGGACTTAATAACATAATTAAAAATTAATTTTCACCACTCCATGGATCACCACCTTATCGTGGTGGATTTGGGTGGGTTTGCGTGCTTGAATAATCCTAGGAGCTATGTTGTCTGGAGCAAAAGCTCCTGGTAGGGTCTCCCAGGGCAAACTGGTCCTAGGTGACAGGTCAGACAAAGTGTGATCCATAATAACCCCTATGAAAATAAAAATAAAACAGGACTTGTGTACCCTGCCCGGATCAGGGTTCCCGGGGCCCCAACCTGGAGCCAGGCCTGGGGGAGGGGCTCATTGTGCCTGGCCGGGCCCAGCCCGAAGGAGCAACGTGTCCTCCTTCCCATTAACCCACCACCAATGGGAGGGGCAGCAGTAGGGGTTTGGTGCTTTGTGGATCGGGGAGTGTCCGAAGGTGTGGGCCTTGGTGTTCTGATCCTCAGTTGCTGAAACTGGCTTTTGGAAATGAACCGGTTTGCAGCGGCCGGGATGAGAATCAGTACCTCCAAATCTGAGGCCATGGTTCTCAGGTGGAAAAGGGTGGAGAGCCCTCTTTGGGTCCAGGATAAGCTCTTGCCTCAAGTGGAGGAGTTTAAGTATCTCGGGGTCTTGTTCATGAGTGATGGTAAAAGGGAGCGGGAGATTGACAGGCGGATTGGTGCTGGGTCAGCAGTGATGCGAGCTCTTTAGCGGTCTGTTGTGGTAAAGAAAGAGCTGAGCCATAAGGCAAGGCTCTCGATTTATCGGTCGATCTATGTTCCCACCCTCACCTATGGTCATGAGCTTTGGGTAATGACCGAAAGAATGAGATCGCGAATACAAGCGGCCGAAATGAGTTTCCTCCGCAGGGTGGCTGGACTCTCCCTTAGAGATAGAGTGAGAAGTTCGGTCATCCAGGAGGGACTCGGAGTAGAGCCGCTGCTTCTCCACGTCGAGAGGAGCCAGCTGAGGTGGTTCGGGCATCTGGTTAGGATGCCTCCTGGACACCTCCCTTGTGAGGTGTCACAGGCAAGTTCACCCGGGAGGAGTACCCAGGGAAGACCCAGGACATGCTGGTGTGACTATATTGCCTAGCTGGCCTGGAAGCGCCTCGGAATCCCCTCCGGGGAGCTAGTGGAAGTGGCCGGGGAAAGGGAGGTCTGGGCCACATTGCTTAGGATGCTGCCCCCGCGACCCGAACCCCGGAGAAGCAGAAAATAATGGAGGGATGGATGGATGGAAATTAATTTTCAACCTTTTACTTCTATTGCCACTTTACTGAAGTAGCAAAGTCTCCCAAAAGCAGCATAGAGATTATCATCATGGGAAACACTCTGAGCAGTCTCTCTCTAAGCACTCATACTGATTTCAATACTAGTGTTTTGGCCTGGGATATTTGGGCCTACTGCCAGTGTTCCCCCAGCAATCTGCATACCCCAAAGATTTGCTTAATTAAACGCTGACTATAAATGTTATAATCAACTGAACCCAATTTATTTTGTGGCTCCACTGCTGTTGTTCCAACATGGCAACTACAAAGTTACCTTTCACTTCACCTGCAGTCAGTTTCATTTTGTTTACATCAATCCTAACATCTTTAAGAATGATGGGCATAGTAATTTCCTCTAAGAAATCAATACACAATTGGGAAAAGTTGACTGCAGGCCCAGTGATATTATGTTGGTGAAGCTGAAATGAAAATATATTACTGTGCAAAATTAAATTCAGTTTCATTTCTCTTCTAATAGAAGAACAGATACTAAACGATATTACCCCTGCTGAGGAGTATTGATTTTGTTCTTGCACCAGGCTATGGGACAACATCTAATGAGAACTATCTTCTGGGAAGCTGAAACTAAATGAAGGAGCCATATTAGGTACATAACAGCTTGGAATATGGTACTGTAACACATTTGACGTGTCATATTACATAGTGTCAGACTTGTGTCAAAACACACAGTTGGTTCCCACCAATTGCGTCATGGCACCAATTCTGGTGAATTTTACTTTGGACTGCTGCTGTTCTCGATATATTTCCAAACAAGTATCAAGAATTGTTATGAAACGATGACAGCAGCACAACATCCATCATTCATCAGTCATATCTGTCACATTGCACAGTTTCATGTTTCTCACTACGACAGATACATGGTGACTAATCCTAGATAATGCATTATCACTGGCTTGCTCCGAAAGGTAAGTCTACCTCAATGAAATGTCAAAACAACATGATGTCATGTTATACAGCGAGCAATATTCTGCAAACCTTAATAAGCCTCTGCATTTCTCCCTCTCTGTCTCATTCACTCACTCAAATAATGTGTAAACATCTTTAAATATGGCAACATGATGGGCATGCATTTTTTGGTAAACATTTTGTTACTCAGTCCTTAATAGTCCCACTGTGTCAGTGATCCAATTGGTAGTTTGATGGTGCTGTGCTACCAAGAGAGCAGCTCCATTGATTTAACAGGCGCAAGGAAATCATTAGAGCTCGGCCTATTTCTCTGCCCATTCCCTGAGCATAATGGGCTGTTCACTTATATGTAAAGAAAAGAAGAGGTCTGAATAACACGGGGCAAGACATTACTTAAACTGAGACACCCGTTAAAAACAAATGTGCAGTTGCTGTCAGTTGGCACCTTTTGACTCCGAAGGTCAACAAAGTGCCAATTAAACAGCATTGTTTTGGTAAAAGTCTGTTGGTTTTTTGTGAGATGATTGGCCTAAGGCAGCCAGTATCCCTCTCATTACAATACCCTCTCAACAGGCTCCCACCCCCTTTGAAACCTCCGCTCTGTGGGCGTGTTACACCAGCCTGGGACTTCGCTGGAGCTCCATGCCAGGCTGAAAACATGCTGGCAACACAAGATGGCCCACTGCTGAGACGTGGATCACTGCAGAATCAATCAGACACTACAATAATGAGCCTAAACATTACAGGCTGGATCTCCACAAAGGCATGACACGCTAATTCTTCCAGAATGGAAGGATTTCACACTGGGATTAAGGGTTGGTGCTGTGCTGGAGTTCTGATATGAAAGTTAAAGGCTTAATAGGGGGTTAGAGACATCACTGGAATAGAAAAATCTGGCTCAAAATCTTTATAAAGTAATTACAGGGACTGGAAATCAGATTCAGAGAGAGTCAGTTGGAAGTATAGTGGAACAAAATAAACAACCACTTTACAGTAATATATAGTGTAGCAGTGTCTATGAACTATGATTTTGTTATTCGGTGGCTGTGAAGAACAAAATTTTATTGTAGGCCTGTGTCCAGGCCTATCATTTGAAAGTGAAATAGCCCGTGGGCCAATTTCATGCTTTCTTTTTTCAATAGGAGGCAGCATACTCCTGTCTCTTTAGGCTCTATTCCTAATAACACTGCTTAGGTACATTTTAAAAGGTTTAACTTCATAAATGGCCAGGAGCTGCAGGTCCAGGCCTCCTTACTTTTAAATTAAGAGTAGCTCATTGAGTTTGCATTGTTTTTCAGTGGAGTCACTAAATGATAAGCCTTAGGATGCAAGTGTTGAAACACAAAGCGTTAATGCAGCTTTGTGTCATGCTGTTGCTTGGAACCACCCTCTCCAGCATCCACTCAGTAACGTTTCTTTTTCACCTTAGTCCCAGTTTGTTAATTAGTGTTTCCACCTGTCCTGTTACTTTCTGTATATTTTTAATGTTTCATTACTTCTTTGTCAATTCTCGTGTCGACTTGCATTTGTCTGTGGGCTTTTTAATGTTCGCATGTTTGCCTCATCCTGTTTTGCTTCATTGTAAGATCTCACATTTTGTAATTGTCTTGTAGTTTGTATTGTCTTTTCAGAGTTGTGGTTATTCTTAGTTCCGTTTGCTTTGTTCTTCGACTGATTCTCCAGTGTTTTGTGTTGTTTTAATAAAGTATGCGCTCACACATACATCCTGAATCATTGGTTTGCCTTTATGATGCTTTACATTGTAATGTTTTTTTTTAAACCAAATAAAATGAAATTAAAATGAACATGCAAATTTGTTGAGAATAAAGGGATCAGAACCTAAATCTGGCATCTGCTCTTAGGAAAAAAGAGGTAACACTTCTACATGGGCCTCCATAGCAGATCCAAACTGCATTTTCCTGCACGTAATGTGGTGTAAAACAGCAAAAATATATATTAATACCTGTTCATAAGCAGTTAAATGTGTATGCTGTGCCATGGACAAATGCACTGGATGCTGATTGAATGTTCATTCTTCATAGATTTTGGTCTAAAGGCTTGTGCTTACATTATTAAAATATGTTTCTAAGACAAATAGAAGTAGTGAAGTTGGTGTTTATCTAGATTTTTTTTCCCCCCAACAAGTAGTTTTTCCTGCATGCAACAAGTTGCCAGCATATGTGTATCTTCTTCAGTCATCCTTCAAAAGCGTCCCAGGTGGTTCCTCATGAAGCTGCTTGAGAGAACGCCAAGAGTGTGTAAAGCTGCATCAAGGCAAAGAAGGGCTACTTTGAAGAGTCGAAAATAGACACAGGTGTAAAAAGTGCAGAGAGGGAAAGTGAATGTATGGATACTGTCAAAAACTTTTCACTTAAAAGCTGAAATATGGTGCTTATAATATACTAAAGTGAAAGTTGAAAATAACGTTTAAATATCCATCCATCCATTTTCTAAGCTGCTTCTCCGTCAGGGTCGTGGGGGGGGGGGGGTGCTGGAGCCTATTCCAGCAGTCTTCAGGCGAAAGGCAGGATACACCCTGGACAGGTCGCCAGTCCGTTGGTGTGTGATGTATTAGTGCACGTGTGTCAAACACGAGGCCCGCCACACAATCATATGCAGCCCGCAGAAATATTAGAATTTTCTATTAATATTAGCTCATTTCACAATGTGCTGCACTACATTCCCCAGCATACGCTCCAATGTTATGTGCTCAGACTCTCCTACCCCAACAACAGTCTCTGAGACAGCGGTTACACCTGAACTCTACACAATTCTGCGCAATTGCTCACCAGTCATCACCAAAATACAGCTGCAGCTGCAATTCATCCAGTATCAACACTTACCCCAAGCTCCTGGGGACATTTCAATTTTGAAAAGTTCAAGGTCTACTACAAGTGTCTGTACTTTACTGTTAAGGTTTTTACATATTTTAATGAACAAAGGGCAGTTTGCTTGACAACACAACATTAATTAAAAAGAAATAAAAACATTTGTGCGGCCGAAATGAGTTTCCTCCACAGGGTGTCTGGACTCTCCCTTAGAGATAGGGTGAGAAGTCATCCGGGAGGGACTCGGAGTAGAGCCGCTGCTTCTTCACGTCGAGAGGAGACAGCTGAGGTGGTTCGGGCATCTAGTTAGGATGCCTCCTGGACGCCTCCCTCGGGAGGTGTCACAAGCAAGTCCACCCATGAGGAGACCCCGGAGAAGACCCAGGACACGCTGGCGTGACTATATCGCCCAGCTGGCCTGGGAGCGCCTCGGAATCCCCCTTGGAGAGCTGGTGGAAGTGGCTGGGGAAAGGGAGGTCTGGGCTTCATTGCTTAGGATGCTGCCCCTTTTAAGCCTTTATAAAGACATACACTGTATGTTCACATAAATCTTATTTTTGCTTAATCTTTGCTGAAAAGGTGCTTTTTTATATAATAATTGATCCACTGAATTTGCAAAATACTGAGTAAATGTGTTTGAATCATTAGTTAAATGTGACACGTTCACTTCATGTAAAGCCTGCAAAGACCACAAATAATGCTTTATTAGATATTAGGCATAAAACCTGACATTATAAAGACAAGGACGTTTGTTTTAATGCATTATGGATGCACCCAAATCTTTGATGCCAAAGCAAAGCCAGAGCACGTTATTACACAGCAGTTGAGTCCCAGCCGAATAGCCAAATCAAGACAGCAGAGAGGATCATTGGATGTAGTCTGTCAGCGCTTCAGGATATCTACATCAGCAGGGTGTTGAAGTATACTGGTGAAATAACAGCTGACCCCTCTCATCCTGGACATCACCTCTTTCAGCTACTTCCTTCTGGTAGAAGATTCAGGGCCATTAAAGCCAGCACAACAAGAAATATTAACATCTTTTTATTTCCCCCAAGAGCATCAACCACGGTGGACTGTGGACTTAAATAAACCAAATAAACCATCTTATTTTATTACAGTAACATGTGCTCATTTACACAACTGTACAGATGTTAAATTTGCAAATGTTCATATTATTCTGTAATGTTCTGTATGTAATAGTTTTTATAATATATGTGTAGTCAGACCTGCATAAGTATAGATATTCATATAAGCATAGATATTCAAATACAGATATTCACACATCTCTGTATCTCCTTTCACCTGGCCCTTTATTATTCATTACTATTTATTCTTTAGTCTTTATTCTATTTATTGTATTTTTATTTTATTTTTTCCTTAGTTAAATGCATGTTATCTGTCTGTATGCCTGTCTGGTCTCTTTAATATGTCATATATCATGCATGTGTGCACTCACCAAGACAAATTCCCTGATGAAATAAAGTGATTCTGGTTCTAATTATCAATGTCCATAATTTCCACTAGGCAGTTTGGTGCAGCACAGTACAGTTGCAAATCTGAGCCCAGAGGTATCTGTAAGCTGTCTGAGTAGCACAACAAAACCTTGGAAGTAGAGTAGCGTTCTCTTTAGCTTGTGTTATCATGTGATTTCTCATGCAAATCTAAGCTGGCCAGCTTCTAATTATAGCAAATATATAATAGTAGGAAATAAAGGAAATAAAGAAGAAGTCTTTTTCATAACTTGCTATACATACAGCCATAACTACTAAATTTATATAAAGGCTTCATCCATATAAGACAATCTTACCCTATGTAACACATTATAAATGTGACCTTAAGTGTGATCAGTTTGTTGTCTTTTTTCTCTTTTTCAGACTTTGCTTTTACAGAAAGCTATTAAGTGTAATTTGGCTCAGGCATCTTTATCGAGATTTTTTTTAAACTGCCCAGGATATTGAAATATTTAAAAGCTTTTATGTTTGCTCAGTCACACTAATAGATTTTGACTGCACCATTAGAAGTATCGGGCCTGTGTGACGTTTATATTTTCGTTTATTTTCTATACGCCCCTCATAGTCTCATGCATTCTAATTGTAGTACAGAAAAAATGGCTCTAATTTAGTGTTAATTTTCCTCTGACTTTAACTGCTTTTCTGCTCTGGAACAGATGAGCAGTCTCTGGGGGCTGAGGGAGCCCTCCGCTCTCTGCATGTCTCATTGAGGAGAATGTGTCTGCAGACCCACCAAGTTAAACCAGCTCTGTCATCCACTATTATGGGCTGAAAGCTGCCTCAGCCCTGACTTCTGATAACATCAGTCTGTGCCGCCCGCACTGGGGCCTGTAGTTTCCAGATAGTGGCTCAGACAGCCAATCCAATCCCGCACGACCGGCACAAAACTCCCCTGAACTGCTAATTGCAGAAGTTTGTGTTAATCGAAGCGGACATGCTAATCGAAGACCATATGTGCTACATGGCCTGCATTGGGTTTCTGCTGAGGATGCACTAAATGGATACTCACTTCCAATTCCATTCATACTAATGAGCCCTTTCCCTTTTGTTTTAGGATTTTATCAACATGTTATCACTATTTTTATTTTTTTGCAGGGCTGTTGAGCAGCCTTAGAAAAATGGTAGCGGTTGAGGTAGGCAGGGCTGACCTTACAGATCTGTCCCATTGTTTATTTAGTCCAAACACGATAAAAATGTTCCTCAAGTGTGGTCAGGCTGTAATTTGAGTCCAACATTATTGGCATTTTAGCTAATGAGGCTACATGCTGGGAGACCACAGCATTCGCAGTAGAGCCAAGTGAAATATTACATTTGCAGATGTATTAATGAAAGCCACTTTAGAAGTTTCTGCCCACCATGAGCACCTACCTAAATCAAAGTGACACAAGATTTATTTCACAGTATGATTCCTCTTCTTACTTGCTGAAGCAATTTAGATATAATACACCAAAGGGCACAGAAAGAAAATACCAAGGTCTAGCACTGGTGCCACCTGCCTTAGAGTGCTAGGCCTATTACCAGAACCATTACACAGCACAGTAGCCCTGAGCAATATGGAGAATTTATGCTTATGAGAGCTAGATTGTAACAATAAGGGAAATTGCGTTTCAATTCTGGCATAAGGGGTGTGTTTAATCATGTTTAGATTGAGTTGTCTGCACCGGAACACCTTCCCCCGGCAGCCAGAAAACCCAGCCATCTAAAAAACACTGTCAGAAATCGAGGGCTATGTCCTCAATATCAAACTTCCATTGAGTGCCTCATTCTTATGCTCCTTCTTGTGCATTTTTCTTAAAACGTGGCACTCAGACATTATGTCACCCAGGAGCTCAATATACACATGCTAACTGCCAGTGCTCTTGCTATAACCCACAGCAGTTCTTCATTCTAGAACAGCACTTGCAGTGTAGGTGTGCAATGATTGTGTTCTTCTAAGGATGTCCATGCAATTGGACAAGATGTTATTTTATAACTTCCTTAAACAGACCTGAGTCAGCTAATGAAGTACTTCATAATTAACTGATGGGCAGAGTCATGTGTTAGAGCAATCACATTTTTCCCAAAGGAATGAGTGACGTCCCTCACATTGACCCTCATAGTTAGATATTTTACACACACTTTCATACACACATGTATAAACACATATCAGCTAACACCTGGGATCACACAACATTGGCCAAGCAACAGCTTAGCAATCACCTGGGATGCCAAAGCAATGGTTTAGTCACAGCTTAAAAACCATCTGTGATGCCAAAGAAGCCAATCAACACTTTAGCAACCACCTTTAGTAACATAGCAAAGCTCTAGCAATACCTAGGTAACTACATAGAACACACTACCAATGGCCTGGCAGTGGCTTAGCAACCTGGGATAATAAAGCAGCACCTTAACAACCATTTGGTATAGTATAGCACTGGCCTAGAAACACCTTAGCAACTAATAACACTTTATCCTATACCCAGGGGTGGAAGAGTCCTAAAAATACTTCTTAAGTACAAACCCTGTTACTGTATGTAGTGATAATTTACAAGTAAAGGTATTAATGAAGGAAATGAATCAAGTAAGACAAAATAAGTAGTTTATTGGAAAACTACTTGAGTAATCAATCAATAATCTGCCATCACAACCTGAAAACGTTTCCAAATTGACTCGGCATTGTCTCTGGAAATATCTGTTCAAGCAAAGCTAAAACCAAACATGATATTACATGGAGAAAAGGTTTTGAGCACTGAGAAAGATCACAGCATGCTCTGCTAGTGCACAGTTACATATCTTAATGTAAACTGTATGCGCTTTACATTAAACTGCATGCATTTCAAGGTTAGATGATTGTATAAGGCTTCCTTTTTTACTTGTTTCCTGCTCAGTTCAGTTCACCATTGCAAAGTAGTTTAGAATCCCTGAAAGGCTGTGCAGAGTTTGTTCCTGATTAATTATGTATATTATAAATATATATTTTTTTTATTTGTCCTTAAAAAACGGTTTCATTGACTGAGTCAACATTGCAGTACATTAGTAGTTTTTATTGACAGCGCCATTGCCCAACAGCTCCTTGAACATTACCTTACTTCAATAGATGTTGACTCTCTAGAGAAAATAAGCAAAAATATACAGCCTTCAAACAACAGCAATTTATACATTTTTATTGCTTTTTATTGTGCAGTATTCCGTGTCTAATCATACTGATTTACTTGATACAGAGTCAGAAGTGTGGGAGAGAAAGGGAGAGAGACAGAGTAGAGACAGGCTGAGGTGACTTCTGTTTTGGCTGTGTACAACATGCACACAATAAAAGAACTTCATACTTCACCACAGTCTGATCAGATTGTAGAATTATATGGCCATTTACCTCTAAAACTGCAACAAATCCATATTTTTGTGGATAAACTCGGATACAGCCTGACCCCAAAGTTAACCAAAGCTAGCTGACAGATACTTGCAATAAACTATACATAACGGA
The DNA here is from genome assembly GCF_015220715.1 of Pygocentrus nattereri. Lineage (NCBI taxonomy): Eukaryota > Metazoa > Chordata > Actinopteri > Characiformes > Serrasalmidae > Pygocentrus > Pygocentrus nattereri. Next base: position 32,342,880 of record NC_051223.1, on the reverse strand, counting down.
TTTTATGTTTAATAAGTAACCATCATTTCATTCTAAAACCACAAAAATAGATGAAAATTGTACGCACAGCACCTGTTTAGTTAGGATTAGCTAGCTAGGAAGCTGATCCCTCAGGCTGAAGCTACGTTATGGAAAGAAGAGGTGTCGGCAGATTTCAGGAGTCGTATTTGGCAGTTGATAACAACTTTTTCTCTTTTTCTTTTATTCATTCAAGTCCATTTATTATTTGTGTGTCCTGATAACACTGATAATTCCTCTTTCTTCACTAAAACTTGTCATCTCCCAACTCATGCTGAAGTGTTTTTATGGCTGTAAGCTGCTCTGCTTTGTAGTGTTTTGAGTGGCTTTAGGAAGTGAATCATTGAAATGTAACCACAATTTCTTCTAATGGAGCTGAAATGCTTAACCACTTGATTTAATTCAAGTAAAAGTAAAGGTACTATGATTTAATTATTCAGGTACCATTACAGGGAAAAATGTACTCAAATAGAGTAACAAAAGTGAATATAATTCATTACTTTCCACTCTGCCTTTCGCATATATTGAGCCCACATTTCTGTATAGGCTCTTAGATCCTCAAAGTTTCATGTTGATGTTCAAAAAGCGCAACCCAAGTATCCATAAAAAAGGCATAGTATTAGAAGAAGAACAGTTGTCACACCTACTTACATTTTCTCATGTTGCTCAAAAACATGTCACAACTACTGGTACTCCTGCTTTGCAGAGATAACAGCGCTAGATATTGGAGGAAGAAATCATCCAGAGCAGGAAGAACACAGAAACGAAAGCTCTCCTATTCTTTCAGACTTCTTCATCCACCATTGTGTTTTCAGAGGACCTTTGGTCTGGTGACTTTGATGGACACTGCAAAAGCTTGATTCAATGTTCAGTTATTATCTGGAGGTCATTGTAAGGGTCAATTTCCAATCTTGGTCACTATTTATTGCCTGCTGTAAGTCAACTGATTCAACTTATTGTCTCATTAGCAAGTCATTATCAATTGAGCTGGATATTAGAATGAGCATAGTGCTGGAGTAGTGATTAGTGCAGACAGTACCTGGCACCACTGTGGGATTTCTCTACTTTAAGACATTTAAATATTTAACTCATGAAGGAAGTGATAATGAGCTGATTAACTAATCAGGTATGTTAGAGAAATGTAATCACGTAACGGTTCAGGACTCCATTGCTTTAGAGCAGCTCTTCTTTTTGAGATTTGCCTTCATACAGTGTTATGGGGAGCCATGAATGATTTGGAAGGAGATGTGAGGGTTTAGGTCTCAAGATTTGTTAGGTCATGTTTTCAGAGCAGGAGCTACATGATGCAGAGCAGCTCACCTTAAACTCTAACTGTATTTCTCCTGTTACACACAGCATTGCCTTCATGTACAATAACTTATTTCTAAAATCTTCTTCATGTCATGCCTGGCAAAAAAATAAATAAATAAACTTATCTTAGATTTGAAATAATCGTGACAGTCAATATGCTACAACGAATGCTGGCTAAGCAAGTCAAGGTTGTGTAAACATTCATTCTCCTTTGTTACCTACAGTAAAATACATACCCCCTGTAACAGAGAGAAAATCCTGAGAGACTCTGAGTTTTTCTACTTCTAAACTGTGGAACTCAATTCCATCTTTGATTAGACAGTCAAGCTCAGTGATCACTTTTAAAGAAACATGTCAAATGTGTCTCTTTAACTCATTTAATCAAGGCTCAATGTCTCGTGATATTTATATTTTCAATTTGATGTCATTTTCTTAAATGATTCTAAATGAATACTTATAATTTCTTCTATTACTGTTAAATTTGTCTGTAAAGCACTGTGAGCTGCCACCAGAATGAAAAGTGCTATTTAAATAAAGATGATAATGATGATGATGATGATGATGATTACTATTATCATTATGCTGTTTATCTTCTCATCTTTTTGTAGTTCATATATTAAAAAGAACAAAAAAAACCCTGAACTTTTTAGAGCACTGCTTGTTGTGTCAGATCCAAACCATAGTGCTGAATTTTATATGCTAGTCTCTGGAGGCTGATGTTATCTTCTCATTTAAATTTCTATTCCACCTTAAATAGTGCAGCAGTTACACATTACTGCCCATACAGACAACTAAATGAAACTGCAGCATCATTTAAGGCCGAATACGAAATAAGAATAAAAGCTAAATTGTGCTTAAGTTGCAGTTACAATCAGCAAACCAGGTTGAGGTGAGGGCTGCTGGATTAAAAACTGTTGGTCTTAAATGAATACTTGTGATATCCAAAGCATTCTTATGCCTATATGTATGAGTTTATGCTTTAGTTCACAGTAAGTGGACAAGAAACGCTACCAGCCCATCAGGAATTCTCCTGACTCTCTCAATTTAACAATAATTACAGTTGCTTTTCATGCCACAGCCAAACAGATAGTGGCAGTTGAACTGAAAGCTGAAATCAGCTGAAATAGTTTGATACAGTGTGTGGACATTTGTTAAAGTTTCACAACATAATGTTCAATCTCTACTCCATATGGTCCATATGTGGAAACAAAGCTGTAAAAACAACCTGCATTGAGTTTGCTTGTGGTATCATGAAAACCAGCACATTTACATACCTTATATTTACAAACACTGCTCATATAATGTCACATGTTTAAGGAAAGTAAATCAAAAACACATTCAAGTTCCAAGTCAGTATGCCATAAAATGACAGCACAAAAGCATTTTTTTTCTGAAGTAATTAGTAAATACCCAGAAAACTATAGTAAGAATAATTGCTTTTGTTTATAGCCCAGACTCAGTTTAAGAAAAGATAAGGCTTTATTGTCATTCGCATCACACGTGGTACATGAGGTGAAGCAAAATAGTGTACTCAAGGTCCCAGTTAACTCCCAAAAGTAACAATAAACAATAAATAGTAAGGTGCAAATAACAGCAGCATGAAACACAGCAGCATGAGTGCGAGGTAGAAGGTGTACATCTTAATACTGGTAATGTATAAAGTGACATGTGTAGGGGTGATATAGTAGAGGCACTGATTCAGTACAGCAGCAGAGATAAATAAATGGACATGAAGTGCCATTGCAGTGATGTCTAATTGGAATTTAAGAGTCTTATGGCTTCAGGGAAGAAGCTGTTTCTCAGTCTGGTTGTTTTACTCTTAATGCTCCGCAACCTCCTACCTGAGGGGAGCAGGACAAAAAGTGTGTGTGCTGGATAAATGGGGTCCTTCGTGATGCCAGTGGCCCTTTTCCTGCATCTGGAGGTGTAAATGTCCATGGAGGTGGGAAGGCTGACTTCAACAGTCCTCTGTGCAGCCTTCACCACCCTCTGCAGAGTTTTCCTTTCTGCCGCAGAGCAGCTTCCACGGTGCCACACGGTGATACAGAATGCTCTCCACCACACATCTGTAAAATGAGGTGAAACTGAGCTCCTGAGTCCAGCATGCCTCAACCGTCTGAGGAAGTAGAGGCTCTGATGTGCCTTCCTGATCAGGCTGGAAGTGTTATTACTTAGGTGTTTTTACTTAGGTGTACGCTTATAGCTGGAAACCACTTCCACTGCAGATCCTCCGATGTGTTCGGGGAGGGGAGGGATGGTGTTGCCCCTTCTGAAATCCATAATCATCTCCTTTGTTTTCTTCACATTGATGCAGAGATTGTTTTCATTGCACCAACTCTCCAGGTGTTCCACCTCCTGCCTGTAGCCAGACTCATCACTATTTGTGATGCATCCAACCACTGCCATGTCGTCCGCAACCTTTACAGTATGACAGCCTGGATGGATAGCTGAGCAATCATATGTCAGCAATGTAAACAGGAGGGGGCTCAGCACACGGCCCTGAGGGGACCCGATTCTGAGGATGATGATGGAGGAGGAGATGTTGTGGATCTTCACAGACTGTGGCCTGTTAGTCAGGAAGTCCAGGACCCAATTACAGAGAGAGGTGCTCAGTCCAAGTGTATGGAGTTGGTAAGCCAGGGTCTGGGGAATCATGGTGTTAAAGGCAGATGAGAAATCGACAAAGAGCATACGGACGTAAGAATCCTTACTCCCCAGGTGGGTGAGGGCAGTGTGGACCACAGAGGAGATGGCATCCTCTGTGGATCGTTTTTTCTGGTACGCGTACTGGTGTGGATCCCCAGTGACGTCAATGTTGGCTTTGATGTGGGTCATAACCAGTCTTTCAAAGCACTTTGTGACCATCGGGGTGAGGGCTATTGGCCGCTAATCATTTAGTCCTGTCACTGTAGAGCTCTTAGGGACTGGGATGATGGTGGCGGTCTTCAGGCAGGTGGGGACAACTGCCTGGATTACAGAGGAGTTGAAGATGTCTGTCAGCACCTGGGAGAGTTGGTCTGCACAGCACTTCAGCACACACCCCAGAATGTTATCCGGGCCAGCAGCTTTGCGGGGATTAATCTTCTTAAGAATCCTTCTCACCTCTGTCTGGGTCATACTGAGGGGCTCTTCTCCAGGTGGTGGAGTGAGTCTGGTGCTGGGGGTGTGTTTGGGTCCTCAAAGCGGGCATAGAACTTATTGAGAGCATCGGTGCAATAGTGCATTGTGCATCTATTGTGTTGTAGTCTGTGATGCACTTGATGCCCTTCTACATGCTCTGTGGATCCTGGGAAGAAAAATGATCCTGGATCTTCCGAGCATTTGCAGCTTTGGCCCTCTTTATGCCTGCTGTCAGCTCACATCTAGCTCTCCTGAGTTTCTGTGAATCGCCAGACTTGAAGGCAGCATCCCTGACTTTCAGTAGAGATACCTCTGCATTCAGCCAGGGTTTCTGGTTCGGGTAGCATGTCACAGTCCTGGTGGTGGTGGCATCCTCAACACACTTGCTGATGTATCCGAGGACAGCAGATGTGTAATCCTCTAGATCCAGCTCCCTGTCACGCACAGCAGCATCCCTGAACACCTGCCAGTCTGTGCACTCGAAGCAGTCCTGCAGCACAGAGTCACCATCACTGGGCCACACAGTAATGGTCTTCTGTGTGGGTCTGGATCGTCTCAGTGAGGGTTGATAGGCAGGGACCAGCATGATGGAGATTTGATCGGAGAGGCCAAGGTGGGGGCGGGGCATATATATGTGGAGTTCGCATGTTCTCCCCGTGTCTGCGTGGGTTTCCTCCGGGTTCTCCGGTTTCCTCCCACAGTCCAAAGACATGCAGTCAGGCCAATGCTACAGGCAATGGACATGCTAAATTGCCCCTAGGTGTGAGTGTCTGTCTGCCCTGCGATGGACTGGCGACCTGTCCAGGGTGTATCCTGCCTTTCGTCCGAAGACTGCTGGGATAGGCTCCTATATATATATGGTCAATGCAGTAATATGTAACAAACTGTAACCTTGTTATGTGGTTAACAAGGTTAATTACTTTGTTAATACTCCTCTTTCCCTTTACTGCTGTAGCACTGACAATTTCCACATAGTGGGACTAATAAAGGACTTTCTTATCTTATCCACGTAATACCTACAACCTGTTGGACATTCCAGTATAATTTAGTTAGACTGTCTTTGGAACTTACTGTCATGTTACCTCTATTAATTATCTAGAACTTAGGGCTTTGTACCTCACACTTACCTAGTTAGGACTGCAGAAGAAAGCATTACCAACATTTTTCCCTGTTAGTTATTCAGTCAGAGTTGAGATTCAGTCTAAAGATAGAGCACTGAATCCTACAAATCTGTGTGTTCTGAAGAACTTGGTTAGCCTGGAGTGTTAGATCAAGACTGGCTCTGAAAACTATAGCGAGGCACGTCTCCAGGAGGCTTGGAGTCTTCAGAGGAGCCCAGTTCAGACCAGCATTGTTTAAATAATCCAGTGCATATGGTTCTCAGTAGCGAGCTTTGCTGCATTCTCAGGGTAATAATTACACTCTTCAGCAGGTCACACCAGAGGTCATTTCGTCTGATACAACTTGTCCGTGTTCCTCATGCAGCATTCGACACGCTCAACTGGAGAGGCACACAATCTGCGAAATGCGCTCTGCTAAAAACTGCCTGCAAAACTCAAACAAGTCCCTAATTAGCTGTTTTGGGATGCACAGTAATCAGTTGTTGTTCGAATTTACGACCAGATTCTCACTGCATACTGAACAGGGCTTCTTTGGTCAGGTTTGTGTCGACTCGGCTGGTTTGGATCCCTGGAAAGGGTGCCGGGGGGCTGACTATAGAGCACAAGTGTTTTTTGTCTTGAATAATTCAGCAACACTATTCCAGCTTTTCTTCTCTTTATTCTCCAGCACTGACTTGGCATGCAGTCTATTGTCATAAAGTATTTTTATGGTTCTGGCGCATGTGTTATTGTACAGGACTATATTGTCTTCACAGTGTCTTAAAGAGTCAATGTTTTGAGGGGAGAGTGTAGGCCATGGCATTTGCTTCTTTTAGGTGAATCGATATGGAATCGCACACTGAGCAGTAACGCGTGTCACTTGGAGATAACCTTCGAGCTAGTCTGTGTCAGGATTTAGGGCTGCACACAGTTATTAGTGCTGTTGGCTTTCAGGAGACATACTGTAGATCATCATGTAGTTTCATCCTGTAGAAGAAAAGGCCAGCTATATTAACCTCTATTTCTCTTTCATTTCTGTTTTAGTGTTAAGATCTATGGGCCTGATCAGCGCAGGGCTCCCCTCAAATCCCTCCGAGGCTATTCACCAGTATATTTCTCACAGCCCGGTAAAGGTCGGGGCAAATCTTGTGGGACTCAGAACCATTTACTAAATCAACCCTTTTGTGTTTCTAATCTGGCCCTGTAGCCTGTATTCCAGCTGGGAGGGAGATTTTTTTGAAAAATGCCTAAGAGCGCACCCTCAGAGGATCCAGAGGCCCTGCCGCACTCGTCCCTGCTCTGATTGAGTGTGTTATGACTGCTAAGTACCTGATTATCCCTGGTTAATAATATCCAGCAGTGACTGCTAGGTGATGGCAGCTGTCTATCACAGTGGCTCTGGCGGGATGGCACACAACCCCCTCCATTCCCCCTCTGCCCTGACGTGCAAAGTGCCTTCACGCTGCACACCGAAAATGCTATTTAATTACCAGCATCAATCTCTGCCTCCTCTCTGTGCACCAGGCGCAATGTTTACTTCCATCCTATCGCTCTGTTCCCAAACACATTATACAGCTTAATGCCTGGCATCATGACAGTGTGTCTCTCACTCTCTCTCTGTATTACTGTCTCTCTCTCTCTTTGTCTCTCTCTCTCTCTCTAGTTGTCTCTCTCTCGTTGTCTCTCTCTCTAAAAATTCTCTCTCTCTCTCTCTCTCTCTATATTCTCTCTCTCTCTCTCTCTCTCTCTCTTTCTGTTTCTCCCTCCTCTCTCATATTCTCTTTCATAATTCCCTCTTTCTCTCCTTCTCTCTCTCCCCCCTCTCCCTCATGATTCCTTTCTGTCACTCTGTCCCTCTCTCTGTATCTCTTACTGTGTCTCCCCTCTTCCTTCTATCTCTCTCTCTCATTCCACCTCTCTTCTCTCTTCTCTCTCTCTCTCTCTCTCTCTCTCTCTCTCTCTCTCTCTCTCTGTCTCTCTCTCTCTCTCATTTCGTCTTACGTCCCTCTTTTCTGTGTCTGTCATGCTCCCACTCACCCTCACACACACTATCTATCTATCTATCTATCTATCTATCTATCTATCTATCTATCTATCTATCTATCTATCTATCTATCTATCTATCTCTCTGTTTCCTCTCATGTTCTTTCTCTCTCCTCTCTCTCCATTTCTATTTCCTCTAATGCTCCCTCTCTCCATTTCTCTGCTTCCTCTCTGCTTCTCTCTTTCTCTTTTGCTCTCTCTCTCCCTCTCTCTCACACACACACACCCACGTGTTCTCTTTCACTTTCCATTTTTCTTACCCTGAACTATTAATAACTTTGCATACAAGCAAATGCATTAACTTTATACGTCAGTTATGCATATTGAGCTGCTACAGTGATTATTTACAGGCACATTACACTGATTTTCCAGATTAAAATGCTACTGAACTGAACTGGAAATTGTTATAGTTGATATGAATGATAGTAAGCAGGTTGAAAGCAACAGTGACATTTGGCACCATAATAAATACTAATCATTACACAGAAACGCTATACAGTGCAGTCAGGGAGTAGCCTGAAGCCCAAATAATTAATTTTTAAATAGATTTTCTGATGAGATTAGATAAAAGATAATTAACTTGTGTTAGGAATGGGAAATTCAATGGAAATCTTTAAAACAAGTAAAAAGTTTCTAAAACTTTTTTTAGGGAAAATAACAACAGAGAAAAGAAGATTCCTAAAAAACACTCAAGACCAAGATCTGTCAGATAAACAGCACTCAAAGCTTTCATCTTTGAGAGAGAGGAGAAAATCAAGCTGCTATAGGTCTGAAAACATCCACAGGTGTTTCTGTCCAGCCTTCCACTGTGAGAAGACGACTCAACACTGTGGGTCTGAAAGGTTGTGTAGCTGTCAAGAAGCTGTTACTGAGAAAAGGAAACAGACAAACAAGAGCATTCACAAAACAAACAAAGAAGCTGCTGAAATTCTTACAACAATAGACTGACCACCCCACAGTCCAGACTTCAACATCACTGAATCATGAGAAGCAGAAAATGCAAAGAAATTCTAAGACTGAATCTTGGAGGTGTGGAAAAGTATCCCTGCAGCTTTCTTTGAAAAAATGAAAGTAAGTCTACCCAAAACAATGAAGACTTTAATGAGGACGAAGAGTGGACACACTAAACACTGAAATGTTGATAGTATATTAATACTATTATTATTAATTAGTAATAGTTATGATGAATTATTTATTAGTTATTATTAAGTAATAGTTATTATTAATAACAACTATTAAAAATGTAAATGTTTTTGATGCTTCTGTGTAATTTTCTTGTAATTTTCTGAATATATATATATTTTTCTGACTTTTCTTTCACAGTAGTGCAATTATCTTAGATATTTTTACAAACATCTTGTTTTATATTTATATATATATATATATTTGGGGGTGGTAAAGTCACCTCAGAGCAAGAAGGGCCTGGGTTCAATTCTCCAGTCCTTTTTGTGTGGAATTTGTATGTTCTCCTCATGTCTGCTTGTTTTTTCTCCCACAGTCCAAAGACATGCAGTCTTTTTTTGCCCCTATGGTTAAATGTATATGTCTGTGTCTGCCTTGTAATGGACTAGTGTCCTGTCCAGGGTGTTTCCTGCCTTTTGCCCAGTGAGCGTTGAGGTATGTATGTATTGTTAGTAAAGTGATTAAGAAGAATGGTTGAATTTTGCCAAAGTTCTGTAAAGTCTGTCCTACTTTCTAACAGTTGCTATGAGAGTAAACACAGGCAGAGTCATCGCTAGGACAGTTCCAACTGATTCCTAATCATAAGATTCTAAGTATGAGATTCAAGTGCTTTTCCAGTTTTCACCACATCTTGTGGATCAAACAAACAGGTGTAAGCTCTTAACAGACATCAGACTGCCCTTCGAGTGTTCTTCAAAACTCATAGCATGAGCATCGGTCTTTTGATTGTTTATTCAGTGGAACTTTCTAAGTTTAAATGGCCTGTTCTGATTACCCCAATGACTCAGTTCGATCTTGGTATAAATAGTTCACAGAAAAAGCCAGATTAATATTTTATAAACATGGTGAAGGGGGACTGAATATCAATGAAATGGGTGCAATTGGGGTGTGAAGAGGAGAGTGAAAGGGTCTGTGACGAAAAAGAGATAGTGGAGGACTTTCAGTGTTTAGATTTCTCTATTTGTCTCTCTCTTCTGATGATTAAAGTTGTAAAAATAAGCCCAGAGAAGCTCTTTAAAAAGAGAACAAGAAGAAATGATGACATTTAATCTGCAATTTGGATTTGATTTGTTGCCAGTATGTAAATAGTTACACCATATCAAACGGAGAGACACAGAAACAAACAAGCAAAGTAATCAATCCTCGACAAAAGAAATGATTTCAGAGCTACTCAAACCTTAGCCCTCAGGCCGTATGTGAAAAATGGTCCACGTCTGAGGAGAAAGCATGCAGACAAAATGAAAAATGAACCCATGAGTGCTAGTCTGTGGTCTACCTGCCATACCTGCATTTATGGAACACTGTAAAGGCCATGCTAACTGTTGAAAACTCTGAAAATTGATTAATAGCTGATCATTTTGAGGTGAAATGAAATGTAATTGTACATTTATGGCTAAATGTGGAGACTAGGCTTTAACCGGTTTGTTTGGTTTGAAAGTAAAGTCTTGGCTGCTGCATTATAGATGCCATTCCAGAGCAAATGGGTTTTACTGTAATGATATTCCTTATTAACCTGTTGCATAAAAGAAAGAAAGACATAGTCCAAAGATTTCTGTGAGAATAAACAACATGTCTGGGAAAGTGTAAACTAACGAGGTATTTGCATTTGCTTCTATTGTGCCCCGGCTTTAAGGGCTGTAATTTGGACATAGTCAGCCTTGACTGTAGACTGAATTCATATCAGGTAAAGAGGGTTTTATTCCATGTACTCAAAGGCTAGGCATTTTCCACTATGATGTTCAAGCTAATTTCATTTTGCTTATCGCACTTAAAAGCATATGTGACTCCCCACAGTGCTGGAAAGCAGCACTCTCATTTCCAGAGTTTAGGTTATGCAGCACCGGTGGCAAACATTAGATAATGCTACTGTCTCCTGCTCCCCCTAGGGCCGGCTGAGGCCACCTCAGCGCTGTCATCCTATAGGAAGAGCAGACTTTGGAAGATACCTCATCACATCAAAGCCCAGTAAACAAGCATGTATCTCCTTTTCCATCTGCACAGATGCTGCACATGATGAATGAATGAATGAATAGAAACAGTGCAAAATTACCTGGAAATAAAATCTCATTGCATTGATATATTAAGGGTAAAGATGGTTTTGCCTTGCTAAAAAAAAAAAAAGAATACTTACGTACATTAATAATATACTTGAAGTATCTGAAGAATACTAAAAGTACACTTTTTATTGAATGTATTTTAAGGAAGTTCACCTATAATACACTGTCAGGTAGTTTTAATAGCACTATTTACATTATATTTTACATATACTATACTTATACATTATACTATACGTATTTATATATAATTTATATATACATTATGGTGTAGAGAAATACACTTGAATAAATGTATTTCTCAACATACTGAAACTTATTTAAAACTTAAACATTACTTTAAGTGTATTATTTGAAATTATATTTTAAAGTGTCTTTTTAAGTATGTTTTAGTACATTTTAGTTGCAATGTAACTCAAACCAATCAAATATGGATATTGTTACATCCAAAACTACGTATTTAAAATATGCTTCTAGTAGAATTTGAGTTGTAACAACAAACAACATTGTACATAGTTGTACTAAGTTGTACTTATTCACACACACACACACACACACACACACACACACACACACACACACACACACACACACACACATTTTCTAAGCTGCTTATCCTGGGTCGCAGGGGACAGTGCTGGAGCCTATCCCAGCAGTCATTATAGGGCAGAAAGCAGGATACACCCTGGATGGGTCTCCGCATTGAGAGGAGCCAGCTGAGGTGGTTCGGGCATCTGATTCGGATGCCCCCTGGACACCTCCCGGTGGAGGTGTACCAGGCACAGCCAACTGGGATAAGGCCCCGGGGGACCCACTGGAGAGATTACATCTCCAAGTTGGCCTGGGAGTGGCTTGGGGTCCCTGGGAATGAGCTGGAGGAAGTTGCAGGGGACAGGGTCATCTAGGATTCTCTGCTCTCCCAACTGATACCGAGACCCTATCTGGATTAAGCAGTCAACGACGACAATGATCATGGTGATGATGATATATTTGTCTGTATATATTGTATGTTTTATTTAGTGTATTTTATTTTAGTTGAAATACCATGTAAATTTCACTGAAGGGCATTTTAGTTGTAGTATAATTCAGTAAGTCAGACTGAAGAGCATCCAGTAGTGTATTTATAATATGTTCCAAGTGTAATGCAAGTCTTTGAGTTACACATTTAAATCTATTTAAATGCAATTTACAGCTGTTCGATACACTTAATGTATGCTCACTGTGCAAAAAAAGGTTTCTCCATTTATATATCTATATGTCTATGCAGTTTAGGAAGAATAAAAAAGAAAAGAGATAAAAGAACACATAAAAAAAGGAACTGAATTCGAGTCCAATCCCCCCATGAGCAACCCAGAGGTGACAGTGGCAAGGAAAAACTACCTTGGAGTAAGAGGGAGAAACATTGAGAGGAACCCAGGCTCAAGGGAAGAGCCCGACCTCCTCAAAAGCTTCTTTGCCTTAAAAGTTAAGAGCACGGTTGCCTTTTCCTGTAAATTTTGAATATGCATTTTTTTCTTGTTTTTGGGCAGTGACAATATATTTAATCATAGATTAAGTACATTTGAAATCTACCATTTGTGCTGTCAGAAGCTGTTCCAAAATTTTTAAAGTATGTATTGAAGTATGTTTAAAGTGTTAATATTAAATGTACTTTTAATAGCAAATACACTTAAATGCATTTTTTCCCCGAAGGTCATTTCAGCCTTGATTTCTTTGTCTTATACATTCTTCTCCTGCTGCATCAGTTTCAGAATAATTTAAGCTACATTTGCCCTTGGTTTAGAGATGGTCATAAAGGTTCTAATTAACATTCTAATCATTTATTGTTCAAGTGAGAGATAAAGTTCATTTCTGACTGGATGCTGCCATCTGGTGGTGCAAAATTGTAGCTTACAGAAATATTGCCTCATTCCTTCCATCCAAAAATGCGTATTGACCAGCTGTCATTTGCAGTCAGTACAGGTTTCAGGAAACCTGTTCGTCCAGTGTTTCTTCTGAAATCAATGGTGTTAATAGATACATATATTGACATTATATCAACATTAATGGAAAAGCGTATACAAAGGTCTAGCAACAGGTGGTGGCAGTGTTAACTAACTTTATAACATAACATTTTGCATTAGCATTGTATACTGTACAACAGTGTAGCCATGTGGCCAAAGCATATCATCACTGACAACACAATACTTTGTGTTCTCAATTAAATTCTCAACTAAATACATACCTTAAATAAGTGTCTTAAAAAAAGACACTGAAAACGTATTCATTTTAATTAATAGAAGTCAATCTGCTAAATTCTGATATTACATTTTAAAGCCAAGCATAAGTAATGCTAGCTAGCTAACATGAAGTAAACACAGAGGTATGACCTGATGTTGGTGATGTTGGTAAGGGAACACTCAAATAACACATCCTAGATCTGAATGAATGAAATATTCTCATTGAATACTTTGTTCTGTACAAAGTTGAATGTGCTGACAACAAAATCACACAAAAATCAATGGAAATCAAATGTATTAACCAATGGAGGTCTGGATTTGGAGTCACACACAAAATTAAAGTGGAAAAACACACGACAGGCTGATCCAACTTTGATCTAATGTCCTTAAAACAAGTCAAAATGAGGCTCAGTATTGTGTGTGGCCTCCATGTGCTTGTATGACCTCCCTACAACGCCTGGGCATGCTCCTGATGAGGTGGCGGATGGTCTCCTGAGGGATCTCCTCCCAGACCTGGACTAAAGCATCCGCCAACTCCTGGATAGTCTGTGGTGCAACGTGGCATTGGTGGATGGAGCGAGACATGATGTCCCAGATGTGCTCAATCGGATTCAGGGCGCCAGTGGCAAATTTGCCAATCCTGGTGTTCTCTGGCAAATGCCAAGCGTCCTGCACAGTGTTGGGCTGTGAGCACAACCCCCATCTGTGGACATCGTGCCCTCATACCATCCACATGGAGTCGGTTTCTAACCATTTGTGCAGACACATGCACATTTGTGGCCTGCTGGAGGTCATTTTGCAGGGCTGTGGCAGTGCTCCTCCTGTTCCTCCTTGCACAAAGGTGGAGGTAGCAGTCCTGCTGATGGGTTGTTGCCCTCCTACGGCCTCCTCCACATCTCTGTGTACTGGCCTGTCTCCTGGGCCAGTTAATGATGCTCTGCTTTTGATATATGACCAATTAGAATGAAATTGTACTCACAGTCTGTCTGCCATAGACAGTCATAAAGGCACATATAGCAGATGAAATAAAGTGCTGGTACAGAAACAAGCTTTTGGCTGAGATTTTCAATCATCACATCCTCTTGATTTGTAAAAGTACTATGAACAAAAATTCTTTGAAGTAAAATATTATATTGTATTCATTTAAAGTAGCGCTGTTTCAAAACATTGCATTAACCTTACACTGAGACATATGGCTCAATACTGCAGAACTGCAGTGTATCCAAGTGAAGGGGTGTTTGTTATGGAGCTGGGTAGAAACAAAGGCCTACATGTCTGATCAAAGTAGGCAGATCCAAGTGATTAGTCTGAAGTATACTTTTACCTGGCTCTGCTTCTCTATATAAAGCAGTGCTTGCACTGAAAAAAGAAGAGAGTTGAATTTACTAAGAAAAGTTTTACTCATGTGGAACAGAACAAAGTACACCACTCTTTTTTAACCATGTAAAATTAGCTTGTAAAGGGTATATAATCAAGGGTATATTCAACATAATGAATATAATATGTTTGTAATTGATATTAATATGAAAATATGAGATAAATAATTGCAAATAATTAATAGAAATCTGTAAGACATAACACATTTTATGTTTAGGTAGAGCTGTGGATGATTCTGAAATGATCAAGAAAGCCATATTGCATTAATAAGAAAGTTCTATTAAATGTAATATCTTGAATTTGATTCCTTGTCTGGGTGACCAGTGTCCTTTCTTTATGAAGTTTGCATGTCCTCCCTGTGTCTTTGTGGGGTTTCTCTGGTTGCTCCGTTTTCCTCCCACAGTCCAAAGACAGGTGTGGGTATGCATGCGTATTTCAGGTTGTCTGCCCTGTGATGGACTTGCAACCTGCCAAGGGGTGTGTATATATATATATATATATATATATATATATATATATATATATATATATATATATATATATGTATGTACATGGAAACAAAATCTACATTTTTGTCATTTGCTGTTGGTCTTTTCGTTGTGTGTTAATTTTATAATTAATGGAAGAAAGGAAGTTGGTAAAACATCTGGTTCCATTGAATTCCATTTAGATTTTGATCTGACAACAGCTCTCTCTCTCTCTCTCTCTCTCTCTCTATATATATATATATATATATATGTGTGTGTGTGTATATATCCATCCATCCATCCATTTTCTAAGCCACTTCTCCGTCAGGGTCGCGGGGGGTGCTGGAGCCTATCCCAGCAGTCTTCGGGCGGAAGGCAGGATATACCCTGGACAGTCCATCGCAGGGCAGACAGACAGACACAGACAGTCACTCACACATTCACACCTAGAGGCAATTTACCATGTCCAATTGGCCTGACTGCATGTCTTTGGACTGTGGGAGGAAACCGGAGAACCCGGAGGAAACCCACACAGACACGGGGAGAACATGCAAACTCCACACAGAGAGGACCCCGGTCACCTGGCCGGGGAGTCAAACCCAGGCCCTCCTTGCTGTGAGGCAACAGCGCTACCCACCACGCCACCGTGCCGCCTATATATATATATATATATATATATATATATATATATATATATATTTTTTTTTTTTTTTTTTTTTTTTTTTTTGTCATTTTTCAGTTTTTGACACAGTTTAAAAATGGCTGTTGATCTTTACATTGTGTATAAATTTCATGAGGAATGGACCAAAAGAAATGTCTCAAAATTACTTGGTAAAACAACTGGTTCCACTAACTTACGTTAAAATTAAAGTATGTTTTTTTGTTATGACAACAGCAAAAAATAAAAAATAAAATAATAATACATATACATACACATGTATGCACATTGTATATGAAATTACAAGTTAATAATATGACAATTGATTACAAACTTTTGAATTATGTTGGAAATTCAATTTTTTTCAGTTTGAACTGGTACTAATTGCGTAGGCCTTTATAATGGAAATGTACATTTCCCTCATGTTTAACAATTAAAAGTGTTTATTGTAGCATGTTAAAGCTATTCCAAAGCATACCATTCACTCTCCAGTCTATACATTCTTACATGTTTTTCTGATGTCACAAAAATCAGTAAACAATTTTTCTTTACAGTATAAGTGATGAAGAGACTTTGCCAATAATCATGTGGAAAAGAATTGTGACAGCTTTTGGCACATAAACTCACGAAAACATCATATGTTGACCTCAGGGGAAAATGCATGGAAAATGTAAAGGGTATAGGTCCTTTTAGCCAAACTGCGCCCCAGGGACCCCAGATGGTCCACATTTTTGCTCTATTTCTGTGCATTGCAAGTTGGGATGGAGCAAAAATATGGATCATGTCAGGTTCCTGAGGGCCGGTTGGGAACAACTGCTTTACGCTTTAAAAGCATTAATCTTATTGAGCAATGTATGGTGTGTGATGTGCACTTTAGAAACATCTTAACAGTGTTGTGTCTCTCCTAGGCTTCCCACACTGTGCATTGTAGTCCTACTGCCCCTTGCCCTTCCCTTATTTTAACCACATGAATGGCATTGTAAAGTGCTGGTGAGGAGAATTGAGAATGGAGAATGGTGAATGGAGAATTGCTTGGACCTGAAAAATGTTATAAATGTGCTGTGCTGGGAGACTCCAGAATCAAGACTGATGGAAATGGAAAAAAGTTACATTCTAATGTCGATTACTTCAGCTAATAATTTCTGTGTTTCTGTCAACAAAACAGCCCTGCGATGGACTGGCGATCTGTCCAGGGTGTATCTTGCTGTTCGCCCAATGACAGATGGGATAGGCTCAAGCACCCCCCACGATCCAGAAGGAGAAGTGGCTAAGAAGGTGTGTGTGTGTGTGTGTGTGTGTGTGTGTGTGTGTGTGTGTGTGTGTGTGTGTGTGTGTGTGTCATCAAAACATTACATGCATCTAAGAAACGTCACTGTTTTTATTAATTAGTACAGATTTTATTCACTGGTTAAACTGCAGGTCTCTTTGTGTACACACTTATTTTTCTTACACTCAAAGCTACATGATCTTATACATTAATTTCATAGCTGAATAATATATGGCAGTCACTGAATAATAAACCTTGTAATTAAATAGATACTTAATTAAAATACTAATGTGGCTAAAAATGCATGAAAACACATACATATCACTAAGAATTCTGGAAATGAAATCATGCTACATTGGTTTACTTGGCTGCATTACATTTTTGAGTGCATAAATCATCAAACAATAAGTTAACAGGGTGTAAAATATAGATTATTGTAACATATCTTGCCATGTTAGCACATTTGGTTGAGTCATTCCTTTAATAACCAAATAATACTGCAGTTGAAAGGGTTAGTGTTTCAAAATTCAAATCTGAGATTAGTGAATAGGTGCAAAAAGGCCATTCATGTGATTTTATCAGCATTACTATTTCCATGACCGTTAGCATAACTTTGTTATTAAGCAAAGATGATTAATGGCGTCAGTGATAAACATACAAATCCAAGTTATTTGTCTAGAACAGAAGGCTTCCCACGGCTGTTTAGCACCTCCATGTGGCAGCTTCACAAAAGCACAGAGGATGATGGAAAATTCTCTCCTTGCACACCTGAAAGAACACACTCTCAACCTCAGTTCAGAGTTTCTGTGCTAACGCTGCACTTCAGTAACTCATCTCACATGTATAGCGTGAGAGGTGTTCCATTTATTTTTGTTGCAGTGATGGTGCCCTCTTGATTTCATGCCCACCAACCAGCTCAATTCCAGCAGTCACTTTTAATCCACAGCAGGGTTTCACACCAGTAACCTGAACATGATGGAGCCGAGCAAATACTGAATCCGTCATGGAGCAGGGACCAGAGATATTGATCTAGTGCTGGAGGGCCACAGTTTAAACATCCTCCCTTCAGTCAATAAACTTTGTATCATTACAGACATTGACGGTGGAGTTTGGTTCACCTAATGAAGACGGCGGAATTTGTTATGCTGACCTTTGAATTGTGCAGTCCCATTGCCTTAATTTATTCAAGTCGACATATGTCAATACAGTCACCAAAATATGTGTAGTAGTCCTTATTCATGCAGGAGACTAGATTCCTTCTCTATTTATACTAAGTAAAGCCAGTAATGTTTATTCAGAATGATCAAGCTACATTAATTTCGGTGTTTTGCTGCAATTACCCATTTCTGTGTGGTTTCTTCACAGTATGTTACCCACAATATTTTCAACAACAAAGCAAATAGGGCCCAATATCATAACTATGAATCATAAACTGAAATGTATTTGTATAAATCAGTATAATCCTAACAAGACTCATTTTTCACATTCTGTTCAAAATCTACTTAGGGTGCTGGCTCCAGGGCTATTTCTCAACATTTGGGGACCATCCATGACGTGTTACCCTGCCCACCCCAATCATATACTCTTAAAAAAGATGGCGCTTTAAGGGTTCCAGTTCCATGAACCATAAACACTAAAAGATCACTTTGCATGACAAAAGGAATCTTCGGATTTATGCAGGATGTGCTATAGGTGGTTCTGTATACAACCTTTTTGAAAAGGATTAATGTAGCACCAAAAGTAGTTTAAATAGTTTATTGTTATGATGTTAAACTTGTAACACTGGAAGAATCTGGTGCTATATAGAACCCTTTTCAAAAAAGGTTCTATGTAGAGCCATCTACAACCCATTTTCCGTCAATCTGAAGAACCTTTTCATGATGCAAAGAACTCTTTTATCATGCAAAGGGTTCTTTGCGTGTTCATGGTTCTATATAGGACCATTTTCTGCATTTAAGAACCATTGATGATTAGGAGTGTAAGAGTAGACAACAATTAATGCATAATTGATTTTGATGAAGAAACACCATGGAACAGAATCCACTACCATTCAAAAGTTTCTAATTAATGTTTTTTTGTTTGTTTGTTTGTTTTTTTAGCATAGAAACCAGTTTGTTTGCATGGTAGAAAATCATAGAAAAAAAAATTGCAGGTTCCAAATAATATCACAAATCGAATAATGTGTTCAAAATGATGGACATGTTTCTGTAGTCTCTTATGGATGATTCACGGTTTATTGAAAGTTTTGTTTAAATCTGTATTTTTTTTCTTTTTAAGATGCAGATGTGGTGAAGCACTTTAGGAAGAAAGAATATGTTTGAAGTACCTCACTCATGTTAACAAAAACAGAGGTTATCAGTGCAAACAAACTGAAATAACTCATAAGTGATGATTTTACAACCAGAACCCAAAAAAAACCAAAACTGAGTAAGGAAAAGCAAATAAATCCAATGTTGAGGAAAAATAGAGGTCATCTGCAGCAGGTTAACCAACTGGCACAGCTGACATACATATACGAGCAACTGAGGGGGGAGGTGATGAATGTTGATTATACAGTGCCCTCTAGAAATATAGGCACCCCGTTAAGCATGCGTATTTCATGCAGCCTCTCTTTGCTAAGATACCTGCTCTCAGGCATCTGCTTTCTCCTATGATTCTTAATTAGACTGGAGAATGCATGGCAAAGTATCTGAGACCATTCCTCCATACAGAACCTGCTTACAGGGTTCTTTGCATCGTTAAAGGGTTCTTCAGACTGATAGTGTGTTTTATATGTTTCTATGTAGAATTTTTCTTTGTGTTCTATATAGCACTAAAAAGGGTTCTTCTACTGTTTGAATGTCAAGGCTGTAACAATAGAAGAACCTGTTTTGGTGTTATATAGAACTCTTTTCAAAATTCTATATAGAACCATCTACAGCACATTTTCCATCAATCAGAAGGACACTCTACCCCTAATGATGCAAAGAACCCTGTAGTCATTCCAAGGGTTCTTTGAGTGTTTAGAGTTCCATATAGAACCATTTTTTACTAGAGATCCATTGATGTACATTAGATTATGTACATTAGATTTCCCTTGTACATAAACACCACATGGACTGCCAATATCACTGTTGTTCAGTTTATTTTTGTTTTTATTTAAGTGTTTTATTGCTTTTATACAACTGTTAAATAAATAAAGTAAGAAATAAATGAACTGGGCAGTGAATGTGACATTTAATATGCTTTAGTGTGAGCAATTCCTTCCACCAAATTATAGTTCCTTAACAATCAGCTTGTTGCTACGTCAGAGTAAAGAGCAAGCAAGAAAGCAAGCAAAGTTTATTTATATAGCGCTTTTTACAACAGGTCACAAAGCAGCTTTACAGAACAATCAGTATTACAGAGAGAAGAGAAAAGAAGAAAGAAAATCCGGGTCCAAGCCCCCATGAGCAAGCCAGCGGCGACGGTGGCAAGGAAAAACTCCCTAAAAGAGGAAGAAACCTTGAGAGGAACCAAGACTCAGAAGGGGAACCCATCCTCCTCTGGTCGACACCGGACAGCAAACACTATCAGTATGAAGTATTATAGTAAGTGGGAAAAGAAAGATCTGAGGGTGTGGACTGCACAGCGCTGTACAGCAAGAGCTCAGTGGTGGTCAAACCGGTCCAGAAGGCTGGTGAGCAGCGGCACCAATCAACAGCATCAGACACACAGGATGGGCAGCTGATCAGCTCGGCAGAGAAAGGAAAGAAAAAAAACAGAGTTAGTTCTGTAAAGAGTGGCGGACCACAGATTACAGTAAAACGGAGCAGTGTAGACTCCAGCAGGTCTAGACCTGACAGGGAAGACTAATCACCAAATGCTTGACTGTACAAATAAGTTTTTAGCCTAGACTTAAAGATTGGGGCTGTGTCTGATTCCCGAACATTAGCAGGAAGATTATTCCAGAGCTGGGGGGCTTTGTATGAGAAAGCTCTCCCCCCTGATGTAACTTCATTAATTCTAGGTACCAGTAGTAGGCCAGCACCTTCTGATCTAAGTAGGCGTGATGGTTCGTAGTGGGAGATAAGGTCACTCAGGTACTGAGGGGCGAGCCCGTTTAGAGCTTTATAAGTCAGTAATAGAATTTTATAATCAATGCGAAATTTAACTGGTAACCAGTGCAGGGCTGATAAAACTGGACTAATATGGTCAAACTTCCTAGTTCTTGTGAGGACTCTGGCTGCAGTGTTCTGGACTAGCTGAAGCTTGTTAAGGCTTTTACTGGGACATCCAGACAGCAGGGCATTACAATAATCTAACCTTGAAGTGATAAATGCATGGAGCTCTGCTCACTCGCTGCACAGCCGGCAGCTCATTCTCCAACTCCTTACACAGACCAACTGACAATTTCAGAATTTAGTGTAGTCTCATCTTCAGAGTCTGACCAAATCGGACTAGCAAAAACCAAAAAATCAAGTTTAGCTCAGTTTTGTCAGTTTTTGCTAGATCAGTGTTAATGTTGTTTTGTTCCAGCCAGTCTATAAAGCATTTTACAGCCTATTTTTTGGCGAATGGTATTCGGTTCATTTCTGGCTGATTGCAGGTTGTTTAGCTGTTCTTCTATCTGAGTGAAAAGCTGCTCAGTGGCGATGACAGTTTGGAAATTTCATGTAGTCTCAGCTTCAGAGTCTGACCAAATCTTCTGTCTGTCAAATGTGATCTTAAAAGTGTCCATTTTCTGTTTGTGGCAAAGTAAGAAGTATAAACGTTCCAATGGCTTGAGTGTCACCTACAGCTGTCAAAGTCGTTGCTTAGCAACGGCATCTCAGCAGAGTGATACAGTATTTGTGGGTAAAAATGTGCTGTGATTTCCCCATATATCCCACCTTTGACTACAAAAGCCTGCTTTTTTATTATAATCGGGACACTGCAGCCAGTAGGAAGGAGACGTGCCAGTTCATGAGACGTTTACATGCTACAGCTCCAGTCTTTTTTGCTGTACCAGGCCATTTTGAGAGTGGCCTATCCTGGCAAGCGAGTACAACTTTGCACACTAAAGGAGGCAGAAGATCTGCTTCAGGCTTTGATGACAGCAGGTTCAGATGACGATGGATACCAGTACTGCAACAACTTTGGATGCCACAATGCTGATGAACTTTAGAGGACCTCTGAGCAAGGCTCAATCAGGGATGTTCTCTCAACCATTATCTAAAGCTTCAACATCAGATTCAAACGCTACCATCTCGGAGGATTCACACTGACAGTACCTCCACAACGAGCTGTTGCAACAACTGGTTAGTGAACTGCTTAAGCTACTTTGATCTGACTAGAAGACTTAATCTCACAGAGTTTTCATTTGTCTCATTGTAAGTTTCTGGGTTTTGTTGTTTCTCTTTGTGTTTCATTTTGCTTTGTTCCTGTTTGTTTTCTCTTTGTTCTTTTGTTTCACCATGGGCTTTTTTGCTCTGCTGACCTCTGCTAATCAGTTTCTGGACTCCGTCAAATTTGCCAGACTCAATAACTGTGATGCAGGTCCAAGTTGTTTTTAATTCAATCATATTTGATAGAGTTCTGAAACAGATTAGCAGACCAAAAATCTACAACAGGATAAATGAAACCTAGAAACAGGCAACAGCAACAAAGGGGCTAAAACTCAAAACAGACTGACCAAACATAAGGGTATAAATGAAGAACAAGAAACGCCTGGGACTAATGAGAGGGTGGGGCTACAGACAACACATAGGAGAAGGGAACAAAAACATCAACAAAAGCACATGGCTAGATACAGAGCAAGAATGATACAGTCACCTCATGAGTTCTGGAATACTTTGAAAACTGTTGTCAGTAAACACTGTTCATCACCGCATCCACAAATGCAAGTTAAGACTGTGCTATGCACAGCAGAAGTCATATCAACAGCGTCCAGAAACACTGTCGACTTTTCTAAGCACAAGCTCCTCTCAAATGGACTAATGCACAGTGAAAATGTACATTTTGGTGTGACAAGTCAACCTTTCAGATTGTTTATGGAAATAATATCATGTTCTCAAGGCCAAAGAAGAAAAGTATCATTTAGTTTCTTTCTAGTGTAAATGTCTAAGGCCAGCATCTGTCACAGAATGGGGGTAAGGGTGTATTAGTGAGTAACCTGCATATCTGTGAAGGCTAAACACATTTTGGGGCAATGTATGCTGCCTTTTAGATGCAGTGCCTTTCAGTGACATCCATGCTTATTTCAACATAACAATGCCAAGTCACTTTATGCACGTGTTACTGCAGAAATGGGCATGCAAGGCTGAGTAATCAGAGTGCAAATGCTAGACTGCCCTGCCACTGAGAATCTGTCTTATTAAGGTTAAAATATTACAACATGCTCTGTACAGTTGCACAGCTAAACACTTGTGATTATTATTACAACAGAGTAATAATAATTTTAAAAATGCTTTCATAAAAGAATTAGATCAGTTTATATTTTCAGTCCCTACCCAATTATTTGGATAAGTGTTTTTTAAAAGTAAAGGTGATTCTCTCCTGTCTCAATTTGTGTGAAATGTGTTAAAGGCACTACAGTCTTACATTCTAAATGAGTTTATATTTACTAAAATCAATGAAATTCATAAGTTAAAACATAAAATATCCTCTCCTTGGATCACCACCTTATCGTGGTGGAGGGGTTTGCGTGCTTGAATGATCTTAGGAGCTATGTTGTCTGGAGCAAAAGCTCCTGGTAGGGTCTCCCATGGCAAACTGGTCCTAGGTGACAGGTCAGACAAAGTGTGATCCATAATAACCCCTATGAAGACAGAAAAACAGGACTTGTGTACCCTGCCCGGAACAGGGTTACCGGGGCCCCACCCTGGAGCCAGGCCTGGGGGAGGGGCTCGCCAGCGAGCGTCTGGTGGCCGGGCATTTACTCATGGTGCCCGGCCGGGCCCAGCCCGAAGGAGTTACATGAGTCCCCCCTCCCATCGACCCACCACCAATGGGAGGGGCAGTAGTAGGGGTTCGGTGCGTTGTGGATCGGGCAGTGTCCGAAGGCATGGGCCTTGGCGTTCTGATCCTCGGTTGCTGAAACTGGCTTTTGGAACTTGGAACGTTACCTCACTGGCGGGGAAGGAGCCTGAGTTGGTGCGCGAGGTTGAGAGATACCGGCTAGATATAGTCGGGCTCACCTCAACACACAGCTTGGGCTCTGGGTCCAATCTCCTTGAGAGGGGCTGGACTTTATTCTTTTCTGGAGTTGCCCATGGTGAGAGGCGGCGGGCAGGTGTGGGCTTTCTCATAGCCCCTCGACTCGGTGCCTGTATGTTGGGGTTTTCTCCGGTGGACGAGAGGGTAGCTTCCCTACGCCTTCGGGTTGGGGAACGGGTCCTGACTGTTGTCTGTGCTTATGCACCGAACAGCAGTTCAGAGTACCCAGCCTTCTTAGAGTCCTTGGGAAGGGTGCTTGAAAGTGCTCCTCCTGGAGACTCTATTGTCCTACTGGGGGACTTCAACGCTCACGTGGGCAATGACAGTGAGACCTGGAGGGGTGTGATTGGGAGGAATGGCCTCTCTGATCTGAACCCGAGTGGTGTTCAGTTTTTGGACTTCTGTGCAAACCACAGTTTGTCCATCACGAACACCATGTTTGAACACAAGGATGTCCATAAGTGCACATGGCACCAGGACACCCTAGGCCGCAGTTCAATGATTGACTTTGTAGTCGTGTCATCGGACTTGCGGCCATGTGTTTTGGACACTCGGGTAAAGAGAGGAGCTGAGCTGTCAACTGATCACCACCTGGTGGTGAGTTGGATCAGGTGGTGGGGGAAGATGCCGGTCAGACCAGGCAAGCCCAAACGCATAGTGAGGGTTTGCTGGGAACGTCTAGCAGAAGAACCTGTCAGATTGATCTTCAACTCACACCTCCGTCAGAACTTTGACCAGATATCGGGGGAGGTGGGGGACATTGACTCAGTATGGGCCATGTTCCGTTCCTCCATTGCTGAAGCGGCTGACTGTAGCTGTGGCCGTAAGGTAGTTGGTGCCTGTCGGGGCGGTAATCCTCGAACCCGGTGGTGGACACCCCAGGTGAGAGATGCCGTCAAGCTGAAGAAGGAGTCCTACCGGGCATGGTTGGCCTGTGGGACACCAGAGGCAGCTGGCAGGTATCGACAGGCCAAGCGATCTGCGGCTTCAGTTGTTGCCAAGGCAAAAACCCGTGTATGGGAGGAGTTTGGTGAGGCCTTGGAAACCGACTTTAAGTCGGCTCCGAAAAGATTCTGGCAAACCGTCAGGCGACTCAGAAGGGGAAAGCAGTGTGCCACTAGCACTGTATATAGTGGAGATGGTGTGCTGCTGACTTCGACTGAAGACGTCATTGGGCGGTGGAAGGAATACTTTGAGGACCTTCTCAATCCCACCGACACGTTCTCCAGTGAGGAGGCTGAGTCTGGGGACATGGGAATAGGCTTGTCCATTACTGAGGCCGAAGTCACTAAGGTAGTTAAGAAGCTCCTTGGTGGCAAGGCTCCAGGGGTGGATGAGATCCGTCCCGAGTTCCTCAAGGCTCTGGATGTTGTGGGGCTGTCTTGGCTGACACGCCTTTTCAACATTGCGTGGACATCGGGGGCGGTGCCACTGGATTGGCAGACTGGGGTGGTGGTGCCTCTTTTTAAAAAAGGGGACCGGAGGGTGTGTTCCAACTACAGGGGAATCACACTCCTCAGCCTCCCTGGCAAGGTCTATGCAGGGGTACTGGAGAAGAGAGTCCGGCTTATAGTCGAACCTCGGATCCAGGAGGAACAGTGCGGGTTCCGCCCTGGTCGTGGAACACTGGACCAACTCTTCACCCTCTCCAGGATTCTGGAGGGTTCATGGGAGTTTGCCCAACCAGTCCACATGTGCTTTGTGGATCTGGAGAAGGCATTCGACTGTGTTCCCCGGGGTATTCTGTGGGAGGTGCTTCGGGAGTACGGGGTACATGGCTCTTTGCTACGAGCCATTCAGGCCCTGTACAAACAAAGCTGGAGTTTGGTTCGCATAGCCGGCAGTAAGTCAGACTCGTTCCCAGTGAGAGTTGGACTCCGTCAGGGCTGCCCTTTGTCACCGATTCTATTCATAATTTTTATGGATAGAATTTCTAGGCGCAGTCAAGGGATGGAGGGTGTCCGGTTTGGTGACCTCAGGGTCACATCACTGCTGTTTGCAGATGATGTGGTCCTATTGGGGACATCAGGCCGCGAACTTCAGCTTTCGCTGGATCGGTTTGCAGCCGAGTGTGAAGCGGCTGGGATGAGAATCAGTACCTCTAAATCCGAGACCATGGTTCTCAGGCGGAAAAGGGTGGAGAGCCCTCTCTGGGTCGGGGATAGGCTCTTGCCTCAAGTGGAGGAGTTCAAGTATCTCGGGGTCTTGTTCACGAGTGATGGTACAAGGGAGCGGGAGATTGACAGGCGGATTGGTGCTGGTTCAGCAGTGATGCGGGCTCTTTTCCGGTCTGTTGTGGTAAAGAAAGAGCTGAGCCATAAGGCAAGGCTCTCGATTTACCGGTCGATCTACGTTCCCACCCTCACCTATGGTCATGAGCTTTGGGTAATGACCGAAAGAATAAGATCGCGAATACAATCGGCCGAAATGAGTTTCCTCCGCAGGGTGTCTGGACTCTCCCTTAGAGATAGGGTGAGAAGTTCAGTCATCCGGGAAGGACTCGGAGTAGAGCCGCTGCTTCTTCACGTCGAGAGGAGCCAGCTGAGGTGGTTCGGGCATCTGGTTAGGATGCCTCCTGGACGCCTCCCTCGGGAGGTGTCACAGGCGAGTCCACCTGGGAGGAGACCCAGGACACGCTGGCGCGACTATATCGCCCAGCTGGCCTGGGAGCGCCTCGGAATCCCCCTTGGAGAGCTGGTGGAAGTGGCTGGGGAAAGGGAGGTCTGGGCTTCATTGCTTAGGATGCTGCCCCCGCGACCCGAACCCCGGACAAGCGGAAGATAATGGATGGATGGATGGAAAACATAAAATATTGTATTTTTGTACATTTTTGTACATTTGTGTATTTTTAAGTTTTTAATTATAAGCAGGTCAAACAGAGTTAATAATCACTGCTGTATTTAATAGTATTTCACACATTGTCCCAATCTTTTTAGCATCAGATTTGTATGTTGAAAACCCAGATGACTTGACCTGACATCTACAAGAGTGCTTCTTAAAGGTTTGATAAAAACATCCCAACCCTACAAATATCTGTATAATTGAAACTGCCTGGTGCTTCTGACCCAGACAAGACTCTAAACGACAAGGACAGATGGACACGACCTTCCTGTGCCAAAGAAATAAGTCTGAACATCTCCCAGTGCCACCAAATAGACAACTTGTATTCTTTCATCTTTTCATTTCATATTTTTGTAGCTTATTTTTACCTGCTATTTTTCTCACCCAAACCATAAATAAACAATAACAAAAGAATTGTGATTACTTTTGCGCTGTTGAGTTGAGTGTAACCTGTCCAGGGTGTAGCTTGCCTTCAGCCCAATGACTGCTGGGATAGGCTCCAGCACCACCTGCAACCCAGAAGGAGAAGTGGCTTAGAAGATGTGTATGTGTGTGAGTTGAGTGTAGTTAAGAAAATATTGACAGAAAACAGCTTGAGAATCTTTCAGTGCAGGGTAGCCTTGAGAGCTTAAACAAACTTACAGTTGATATGTTTTACCTGTGTTGGAATCCAGGATCTCATAAAATTTCATGCTATATAAAATATCTCTCAAAAGTGAGTACACCCCTCACATTTCTACAAATATTTTATTATATTTTTTCATGTGACAACACTATAGAAATGAAACTTAGATATAATTTAAAGTAGTCAGTGTACAGCTTGTATAGCAGTACAAATTGACTGCCCTATGAAAATAACTCAACACACAGCCATTAATCTGGCAACACAAGTGAGTACACCTCACAATGAAGACATCCAAATTTTGCCCAATTGTGTCATTGTCCCTACCTGGTGTCATGTGACTCGTTAGAGTTGCAAGGTTCCAGGTGTGAATGGGGAGCAGGGCTGT
The DNA here is from genome assembly GCF_015220715.1 of Pygocentrus nattereri. Taxonomy (NCBI): domain Eukaryota; kingdom Metazoa; phylum Chordata; class Actinopteri; order Characiformes; family Serrasalmidae; genus Pygocentrus; species Pygocentrus nattereri. The sequence continues at coordinate 32,315,058 of NC_051223.1, read as the reverse complement.
TAAATTTGGTGTTTTGTCTACATACTGGCCTCTGGATATTCAACATGGCACAGAACTCTCAGAGGATGTGAGAAATAGAATTGTTGCTCTCCACAAAGATGGCCTAAGCTATACGAAGACTGCTAACACCCTGAAACTGAGCTGTGGCACAGTGGCCAAGGTCATACAACGGTTTTCCAGGACAGGTTCCACTCCGAATAGGCCTCGCCAGGGTCACCAAAGAAGATGAGTCCACGTGTTCAGAATCATATCCAGAGGTTGGCTTCAAAAAATAGACACATGAGTGCTGCCAGCATTGCTGCACAGGTAGAAGAAGTGGGAGGTCAGTCTGTCAGTGCTCAGACCATATGCCACACAATGCAAACAGTTTGTTGAAGACAAGCAGTACAAGAATATGGATTACTGGAACCATGTCCTGTGGTCTGACCAAGATAAACTTGTTTGGCTCAGATGGTGTCCAGCATTTGTGATGGCGCCCTGGTGAGGAGTACCAAGACAACTGTCTCTTGCCTACAGTCAAGGCAGTGCTAGATAATAATGGTGGTCACACAAAATATTGACCCTTTGAGCACAATTTGGACGTGTTCACTGTGAGGTGGACTCACTTGTGTTGCCAGCTATTTAGACATTAATGGCTGTGTGTTGAGCTATTTTCAGAGGACAGTTAATCTATACTGCTATACAAGCTGTACACTGACTACTTTATATATTAAGTTATATCCAAGTTTCATTTCTATAGTGTTGTCCCATGAAACAGTATAATAAAATATTTGCAGAAATGTGCGGGGTGTACTATTTTTTTGTGAGATACTGTATGTTTCCAGAGAGTCTGGGAAAAAGTTTGTTGTATCATGGGCCAAAAACACATTCTAACACCTGCACCCAAACATTCAGAATGCAGAAATTAATACCTTCAAGACATTAACCTATGATAAATGAATGAATGAATGACTATCAGTGTTTCCTTAATGTTCCATAATTATTGCCATAATTACAACATATTAACTAGCTACTTTAAGTTTAATGTGAGACCAACTATTCTATATTGGATTCTGACCAAACCTTTACATTTTGTTGCTATTACATATGTTTAGATCATTCTTGTGAGGAGGAGGAACCGAATCAGATGCTTAGAGATGATGTGAGGAGTGACTGGATGAATAGGATCATTCTCCTCAGTATTCTCTGCTGTGCTCTATTGGTGATGGAGATCATGTTCCACCCCATCCTCAGGCCCCTCATTATGGTTGTGCAGGGTCACTCCTCAGTAGGAATCAATGTGTGTTAGTCATCCTCTAGTCCACAGGTTTCCTACCCTGGCTCTGCTGTAACACACCCACTTCAAATAAGTCAGGGGCTGTTTATCTTATCACAAAAATTATTGTTAAATGACACTGAACACTCACTCTACCAGTTAAGATGAGTTTAATACCAAGATGCTTTTGGTAAGCATTGCGAAAAAAAAAATATTTTGTACTCCCCTGTATCTCCTTTGTTTTGCTTGTCAATTTTTATTAAATATTTTACACTTTTATTTTTGTTAAAAAATGATCTTTTAATTGGATGATATTTTGTGTACATTGTTAACATACCGTGGCACAGTCTGACCTGCATTTTCATGTACTGTATGTAAGTTCTTAAACAGTCTTTATGAAGTTTAGCATCAAGTGGCTGCCTCTGCACCAGCTCACCAGCTGCTCGACTTCATTTCTGTATAACAGCTAGTTTTCAGGCCGACCACAGTAGTATCATCTGTAAACTTCAGGGTCTTCACAGGCAAATCACTGGAAACACAGCCACTGATGTAAAAGCTGGAGAAGGGGCGAGAGCGCACAGCCTTTTGAAAGTTTTAAAGAGTATCTACACCCCAGTATTTTGACATTTGAAAAATGCTCAAAAATGGGAGGGGCATGTTGGGAGGGCCACTGCAGTGATCTACAGGTTTGGAGAAGAGGCTAGGAGGGAAAACGGGTTGGTTGTGTTGCTGTGTTTATATAGCAATATGGAGGGTGACAGAATCAAACAGAGCTTTAGCAACTTCAAGCTCTTAAAAAAACTGTGACAGCTCTCTCTCTCTCTCTGTACTCTCTCTACTAACATACTTCTATTAGGCCGTTATGGTACCATTTCCTTCTATACAGGTGCTCTTGTGGGCTCTATACAAATCTCTCACTTGTTGAGAACATTTGCAGTAGAGTGGTGGCCGAGGTATGTTAAAAGTTAATGCAGAAAAAAAGCATCCTTTTTTCAACCTTTTATTTTTTTGCCTAAGCTAGTTAGGGCTGTTCTTGAGCATGGCCTAGCGTTTAGTATGCTGCTTGCTTGATTCCAAGCACAGAAGTATAACCTGGAGACTGTATAATACCAAATGGGTTGTTCACAAATGTGAACAGGTTGGAGTCATACACTCCCTCACTTTTCATCGAGCAGGGCCAGTGGTCGGTGTGGAACTGTGTGTCCGAGATAAGGACACTGCACAAACTGCTCTCCATTATGAATGATGAAGGCCACTTACTGTATACCTTCATCATGGATAAGAGGAGCAAGTTTAGTGGCAGGTTGCTGTCACAGAGCTGCTCAACCGACAGACTCAGGAGATCTTTTGATCCTACAGCCATTAGGCTCTTCAAATCTTCCCAGTGGGGCCAGAAGACAAGAGAGAAGGGATGAGAGGACTGAATCTCCTATGATAAATCATTGGTTTATTTTATCTATCTGCACATAGGGACACCTTACTGTACATAGCACACTTCTGCATACCTTATTACACAGCTTGCATATCTGGACACTCTACACATTTATGCACATATTTATTCAATATTGTCATTATATGCAGTTACCGGTGCCTTCCCATACAGTCATTATTGTACTGCCTTTTTTCCACTCTCAGGATAGATCTTATTGCATATTTTTGTATAGTTGTTGTTGTATATATCTTCTTCTTCTTCTTTCGGCTGCTCCCTTTAGGCGTCGCCACAGCGGATCATCTGCCTCCATCTTGCCCTCTCCACTGCCTCCTCTACTTTCACAACCATCTCCATGTCCACCTTCACTACATCCATAAACCTTCTCTGAGATCTACCTATTCTCCTTCTGCCCGGCAGCTCCATCTCCAACATTCTTTGACCAATATATCCACTATTCCTCCTCAACACATGTCCAAACCATCTCAACCTGGCCTCTCTGGCTTTATCTCCAAACTGCTCCACCTTCACTGTCCCTCTGATCTGCTCATCTCTAATCTTGTCCAGCCTTGTCACTCCCAATGAAAATCTCAGTATCTTCATCTCCGCCACCTCCAGCTCAGCCTCCTGTCTTTTAGACAGAGCCACAGTCTCCAAACCATACATCATAGCAGGAAGCACTACTGTCTTGTAAACCTTCCCTTTTACTCTTGCTGCTATCCTTCTGTCACACATCAGCCCTGACACCCGTCTCCACCCACTCCATCCTGCCTGCACACTCTTCTTCACCTCTTTTCTACACTGTCCATTGCTCTGGATGGTTGACCCAAGATATTTGAAGTCACCTTTCCACCTGCCTCCCTCTCATTGCACATATTTACACATATGTATTATCCTTTCCTGCTCTATCTCTCTGTTTAGCCAAACGATATAAGTCCTTTTCTCCTTCTTTACTGTCCAGCCTCTCATACAGCTCATCATAGGCCTGAGCCTTTGCCTTTGCCACCATTCTTTTCACTATGTGACTAGCCTCACAGTAATACTGCCTACTTCCTTCATCTCTCTGGTTATCCCACTTTTTCTTAGCTGCCTTCTTCTTCTGAATACTCTCCTGGACTTCCTCATTCCACCACCAACTTTCCTTGTATTTCTGTCCTTCACACCATACATACCCAGCACCTCTTCATCCCCTCTGTTCCCTTCACCAACATGTCCATTGAAGTCTGCACCAATCACCAATCTCTCCTCTCTATGGACACCATCTACCACTTCATCCATCTTACTCCAAAATTCATCTTTCTCCTCTAACTGACAACCAACCTGTGGTGCATATGAACTGACCACATTCAAAATCACACCATCAACCTCCAATTTCAGGCTCATGATCCTGTCTGACACTCTCTTTACATCCAGAACACTTTTCCCAAGCTGTTCCTTTAGGATTATCCCTACTCCATTTCTCTTCCTCTCTACACCATGATAGAACAGTTTGAATCCACCTCCAATGTTCCTGGCCTTGCTTCCTTTCCATCTGGTCTCCTGAAAACACAGAATATCTACCTTCCTTCTCTCCATCATGTCTGCAAGCTCTCTGCCTTTACCAGTCATTGTCCCTATGTTCAGAGTCCCTACTCTAACCTCCACACTCCTGCCTTTCCTTCTCTCTCGCTGCCTTCTAACCCGCCTTCCTCCTCTCTTCTTTGATGGTCTTCGACCTACAGTAGTCCAATTTCCACCGGCACCCTGCTGGTCAACAGCACTGGAGGCGGTCGTTGTTAACCCGGGCCTCGACCGATCCGGTATGGCAATCATATTTGTGATCCGCAAGATAGTTTTGGCACAAGTTTTACGCAGGATGCCCTTCCTGATGCAACCCTCACTATTTATCCGGGCTTGGGACCGGCACCAGAAGTACACAAAGTACACCCCTAATGGCTGGTTTGTTGTTGTATATATGCCCGTAGATATTTTTTTATATATTGTTCTTGTTATATTGTACACCTTTATTAGTATAACTATCCTGTGCTGTGTGATTGCTACTGGCTGGAAAATTTCCTGCAGGATCAATAAAGTATGTATGTATGTATCCATTCCAATACAAGGCTAGCTAAATCAAAATGGCTAAGAAATACAACATCTACAAATACAATAACTAAGAATGACCGGAACTGTAAATAAAACGGTGCGGTTGTTCTCCGTTGCTCTAGGCTTGAATGTTTTCATATTTATAAGGGCGGGACAATCAGAGCCATCCCACTACACGGCTTTTGGGCACAAGCATGGCGTCATCAGTGGGCGGTAACGTTGGTTGATTGATTTGCATGCCGTGACGTGTCATCGTACTTTAGTATGAAGACATGTTACCTGCGCCTATAGCAGAGTTTATCCAGAGGGGGCGCTGCAGAGGCAGAACTAACCACGATCATTTTTATTTTTTTGCGTTCACATTTCGTGCGATAGCATTTCAGCTCTTAATAAAAAGGACGTAGCTAATTTTTAATGTGAATGGCACAGCTAGCTTGCTGACTATGTAGCTAACTACCTAGATACCCTGTTAATTAACTAAAAAAACAAGCTAGCTAAGGAGCAACACACACACACACACACACACACACACACACCCACACACACACACACACACACACACACACACACACAGCCGCCCTCCTGGGTCACAGGGGGAGCTGGAGCTCAGGAGCAACATTAAGCCTATTTAACAATAAAAAGGTAGCTGGCTAAATTATTATTGTTAAACTTTTGCTGTCTTTGTGCTTCTGTTTAGCTCTTTGAGCAAACAATCAGGATGAGTCATAAAATAAATGGGAAATTTTCTTGTTTTTTTTGTGGTGAAAGAAAAGATGCATGTATATATGATTTTCACTGCTCATAACATTACTGCATTGTTCCTGTGTTTTACACATTAGGCATCTTCTTAAGTAGTTAGAATGGCTTTATAGCATATTTTATTTATTTATTTATTTATTATATAGTTGCAGTTTGTAGTTCTGTAGTTCTGCAATTACAGACTGTAGATCACTGAAAATGATCCACCATTCAAATAATACCTGTAGACAGCAGGTATTATTTGGATGGTGGATCATTCTCAGTGATATCGTTTATTGGTGTCGGTTGCACTGGTAGATCAGACACACCAGTGTGTGTGTGTGTATGTGTGTGTGTGTATATATATATGTATATATACACACACACACACACACACACACACACACACATATATATATATATATATATATATGAGAGAGAGCGATAGTGAGAGAGATACATATATAGATAGATATATACATACATACATAAAAATGCAAGTAAAGTGTTTGTAAACAGGGAAAAGAAAGAAAAGTAAAAAAAAGTAGATAAGGTAAATACACACACACACGTGTATATATGTATATATATATATATATATATATATATATATATATATATATATATATATATATATATATGTGTGTGTGTGTGTGTGTGTGTGTGTGTGTGTGTGTGTGAGAAAGAGAGAGAGAGAGAGAGAGAGAGAGAGAGAGATACATATGTAGATAGATATATACATACATATTAAAATACAAGTAAAGCGTTTGTAAACAGGGAAAAGAAACAAAAGTTTAAAAAAAATAGATAAGATAATAAAAACAGTAAAAACACATTTTAAAGTATTTATTTTTGTCATTGCTTTAATTTGAAGCATTATATATGATTAGTTTTGCAGCATTTGTATTTATTGTTTTTTTTTAATTACTATTACTATTAATTCATTTATTTTTACGACGCTGCGCGCGCGCCCCCGGCCGGGGATGACGTCACAGCATCATGTCGACTGGCCGCGTGCGCCATCTTGAGAGGAATAAAAAATCTCGGGCGATGCGCGCGGCGCGCTGAGGCTGCGCTGATCGGACCCGACCGGAGCGGAGCGGAGAGCTTCTCCACGGTTTGGGCCGCGCTGTGATTCCCCGAGGGCGACCAGCGGGACTGTACCGGGTCAGAGAGACCCACGGCGACGGCGCATCTGCTGCGGAGCGACGCGATGGCAGGTAAAGGCTGCGAAAGTTTAGGAGGTGGAGAGGAGAGAGGGAGAACTGAGAGAGGGAGGGGGGGTCAGTCGGATCTGCCCTGCTGCCTCCACGGCCAGCGCGGCCTACACGGGCTGCGCGGGCTGCGCTGCAACTTTACCCCGCCGAGCCTGCAGAACGGACCGCAGCGCAGGACCCGCACACAGGCACACTCACGCGCTGCCGTTCAGCGGCAAGCACGCGCGCGCACGCACACACTGGTCTCCTGTCGCTAATCATCGCAGTGCACTGAATTGTGAGTCTTTTTCTCCCTTCTTTTTCTGCACCCCAGGGGTCGGAGGAGGAGGGAACGATTTCCAGTGGTGTTTCTCGCAGGTGAAGGGAGCCATAGACGAGGATGTGGCGGAAGGTAAAAGCACGTTAATTCTCCGGCTCGCGCAGCGTTTTTCAGCCTGTGTGGCGGTTTCAGCCTTCAGCTGCATGACGAAGCTGAAGTCGGCATCCTATTCGAATTTCCCCGTTCCACCTTAAATGTTGCAGCAGGTGAGGCGCCAGATTAACTGCTGCACCATTTAAGGTGGAACGGGGAAATTCGAACAAGAAGCTGGCGAACAGGAAGCCAACTTCAGCCTCGAAGCTGCAGGCATAGGGCTTAGCTTTAGCGTGTTAGCGGGCTAACGAGCTAGCTGGCTAGCATTAGCATTAGCATGAGAGGGCGAGCAGGGAGGCAACATCGATCCAGGCGGCCGGAGGTCCTGCGTTTGGGGGCTGCAGCAGTGCCGGACGCTCAGCTGTGTCTGGCGTTTGCGTGGGGAAGGAAACCCGCCCGGCTTGCCGAACGGGTCTGCTGCGCGCGCGAGGAGGTGCCCTTACGCACGAGCCTCGCCGAGCTACAAGGGTGTGTGCGCGTGCAGGAGCATTGGAGGGAAGGGGTGATTCAGTGCTCAGTTACACTCGCTCAAAGTCTTCTGGAAAGCCGTTGAGCAGCTGCACTGATGGGACAGACGCGGCCTTTTGTGTTTTTGGGACTTTCCCGCTGTTCTGGGCGGTGCTGATAAAGTTCGGTATAATGGGATCAGAAAATATTTAAGATCGCATGCATGAGGTTATTAGACTCGAGCTTCCTGAGTGCTGGGAATGGCTTACAAACCTGGCAGCTTGTTTTGTTTGGATGGTTTTGTTGCTAAAGACCATCTATTAATACACTAAAGGCAGCATCATAGCAACATAACAGTAAAACCAGTATTTACAGTAAATCCTGTTTAGGGCTGGGCATATTATTTATTTTATCCTGATATTCTTTTCTGGATGCTTGAAGTGAGATGCCAAGCTGTTTTGTTATAAAGAGACCTGAAATGGTCCTGTTTAGTTGCATTTGGTGCAGCGTAGTGGGTGAGCATATGTGACATTGAATAAAAATGAACGTTGTTGTTTTAATATATATATTATTTAATGGAGCACTACTGATTCTTTTTTGTTCTTGTAGTTCCAACTTAACTAAGCTCAGACAAACTAAATATCGTGATGCATGTAGTGTGTTGTGAAAAATGTCTTAAAGTATCATAATGTGTTTGGTTTTATTGTTCACCCTATGACTTTATGCTATAGGACAAAAGCACTGGACCTTTGCTGTTATTACTATTATTACCATTAATTGTTTTTTTTTTCTTTCGCTGTTGTATTCAACTTAATCAGTAGCATTATATGTTAATAGATTGCTTTTGTTAGGTAGTTTATTTATTTAAATTTAATTTAGACAATTTTATATAGTAATTTGCATGTATTTAGAGTTAAAGGGCCAGAATAAGTCGTGGATAACATGGTTAAAAGTCAATTTGTCTGCTTTTTGGAAAAACACCAGATCGACCATGTTTTACATTTGCACATGTACAGTCTTCCACAGTTGCAGTTGTAATTAAATTGCATGCAATTAATTGAGCAGTAATCTTAGTTCTTAGATGCAGGTAGATGCATGTTGGTGAAGGTCACATTCTTTTAAAATCTGCTCAAGTCTTAAACTTTTTCTTTGGGTGTATGAGACTACTTCTCCTTTACTGAGCTTTTCTATAGAGTGAAGGTTTAAATGGCACCAATGGAATTGAACACTCCTCAGTCTTTGTGTATTAAGAGTTTTTGTAGAACAGTTGCTTTCACAGTTGCTTCAGTCTTCTCCCTTATTTTACAGTGTGGTGTTGTAAGGTCGCTCCAACAAAGCATTGTTGACTTGTGTCCCTGGCATTGAATTTTCGTTGAAAAGTGTGAAGGATTTGTTGTGTGTGGCTGTGAGGTCGTGTGTAGTTTAATATAGAGATAGTGTTGTACAGGATGGTCACCAATAGAGCGGAGTTTAGCGCTCAGATGGGCAGAAAAACTGGAGATGCCATGTAGTCGAAAACTAGAGCTTGAACGATAGGACCATTGTGGCCGGGGCCTTTTTTTAAGGGGCTAAAGATTATAATAAAATTGTTCAATGTCATTTTATAATCCAAATTTTAATTTCATACTCCAGCAGTTTGCACAGAGCACTTTACTGACGGTTACAGTCACATGCCGAAGTTTGAGCACTGTTTGTCACATTTACGTCTTTGATAGATGTTGAGTGATAGTAAATGAACACATCCTTTACAGAGACCAGCGCACAATTTATTGCACTGTTATTGTTTATTTTGCTGGCCTGTGCAAAAAATGGTACAGTTTCTATTTTAATGTTTTATTTTTTCCCCCCAACATGTTAAGCTCATCAAAAAGAAAAAAAAAACAAATTGTGCATTAAACTTGGCAGAAAATGCCAGTTATCTTTGTTCCCTGTTGAGGATGTGTTAACTTATTTTCACTTGTAAAGCAAAAAAAGCCATGTAATTTGACCAAGGTGTTCAGACTTTTGCATACGGGTGTATGACTGTTAATTTTCTGACGTCATGTGACATTTGAAGCTATTAGACTTCAGTTAACTCAAGTCCTGGTGATGCCACAGCACTAAAAGTATTTGCGTTATCAGCAATATTGCTGCTAATACTGATAAATCTGTGGGTAGTCAATATTCTCTGATATTATCAGCCATCCAGTATATAAGACAGGATCTGGTCCGTACTCGGAGCACCTTCTGGTAACACCTATCCAGTTTGAATGGTTGACCTTCAAATATAACAAGTGGATGTTCCTGTGTACGTATCATAGTGCTTGCCAGGACTGTAGTCCTGAGTGAAGTTAAACTGAGCAGCAGTGCTGAGGATGTGTTCACACTGTTTTCACTGCTCATAATCTGTTTTACATTAAACAGTGTTTCCCTCAGGTCCTGATGTGATATGGAGGCATTCTCACATGGTCTTTATCTGTTGTTTGCTCTTTGTATGTGAACATCATGTAATATTGATGGTGTAACGATACACAAATTTTATAGTACAGGTTGATTTGTAGTTTTTGTATTACGACTTGGTACAAGTAGGAATTCATTTTGCTCATTTTTCTTCTTTTGGTACTGTTTGCCAAGACGAGATCGAAGTGTTTAACATCAGTAAATTATTTTCTTAGACTTAAATACTTTAAATGGTTTTGATTACAGCACAGTATTTTTTTTCTTTTCCTTCTTTAGTCTGTTTATAGCATAAAATCAAGCTGTGAGTCGCAACACATTGTCTTGTAACCCGTGTACTGAAAAAATGAAAAATTCAAAAAATGTAAATATAGTAAATTATTAATTTAAAAAATATTGTATTCCAGTGGAACCACTTATAGGTTTATTGATCACTACTCTGTGATTTTTAAATAATGGACAAAGAGAACTACATTAAGTTCTTCCCCGTTTACAGATTTTTAAAAAAAATTATTTTCTGAGGCCTGATATTTTGATCCTTTGGTCTTGTAAGTTTAGTCTTTTCAAGCTTTGGCACAGCAGTGCAGGGAAGAGACGGGGCTTGTAAAATCAGCTCTCTGCATAGAATTACTTTTATTAATTATAGATTTAATAACATCTCTGCATGCTTGTCAACTTTTACACGACGTTATTATGCTGCTTCGTGTGTGAATGATGTGCTGCATGCTCACACACGTCAGGACTGAAATGTCAGTGGACTCGTGCCTTTTAAAAAAACTTTTGAGGGTTAGTCAGGAAGAGCTTCATAACATGAATACGGAATTAGGTCATGTAGATTCTGCAGAACATATTTGTGTATGTTCCTATTTAAATGAGCGTTTCTCCATTATAAAATATAGCGTGTGTGTGAGAGCAGGTATACATATACCTAGTACATATGTATATATGCATGTGTAAAAGTCAAAAAATGACGTTTTTAGGAAACCGTATGTCCTGGTCCATCACAATTATGTAACCACCTGATTTCAGTTATTTATGCCGATTGCAATTAATTCCCACAGTTGCTGACTTCCATGGGCATATGTTTATCACAAGAAACAGTGTTTGTTTTTCATCAATTAGGTTGATGCAAATACATGTGGTGCTGCAGCAACTAACTGACTTTACTGGTAATGTTGATAATAAAACTTGTTTGCAACAAATCCTGTCAATAAGATTATGGGATTATGGGCTTCATTTTAACATTGTCTAAAAAGATGTTTTACTATATTGAAATCGAGCTCACCTGACAATCTTTGGCGATGGTTTGATGTAATTGGATATCTTTGATGATTGACAAAGTAACTGTGGTTAGAAGTGGCTGCTTAAAAAGTGATGATCACCATGTTGGGAAACTGACCGAACTAGACAGGACTAACTAGAGAGGTATCTTGAAGCTGGCTCTGTTTGTTCTGCTAACTTAGTTTTGCTCACTGTAATATTAGCTTTCTGTGCCCCATGGCTCCTCGCCTTCTACTTAATTTACTCTAGGTTTAAACTTTACGTTTAAATGCCTTTGTGTTTCAGAACCTCAACTTGCTTCAATGTGACTGGCTGCAGTAAAACAACCAAAGTAAAATGACTGCGTTTCACCCTAGAGCAGCTAGCTCTTACCTGGAACCTGTAGTATAGAGAAAGTTCTTCTGATCCCCCATCTATGGTCAGGAATAGGTTAGAAAAAGGTAAAAAGAAATATTAATTAATGTACACAGTTTAGTTTTATTCACTTGTACTGTTAAAACATTGAGTTATTATTGACTGGAGTAAATTGCCCACAGTTTCTGATGTGCAAGTGCATTTTATTGTCTGTGGGGAAAAATTGCAGTATTTTCTGTGCAGCTTGTGTCCCATTGGTTTAAATCAGTGAAAATGTAATTGTGTGATATTTCCGAAATGTATAGCAGAACTCTGAAGGGACACAGCTATAACGGTGGCTCTTCTCGTTTTAATATGTAAAGCAGGCTTTGGAAATGGCTTACAGCCTGAGGTTTCTGGTTTTGCAACGCAACATGATGCATAGAAGTAGAAAAGAAATGCTTTATGTGTGTGTGTGTGTGTGTGTGTTTATATATTAATGTATAATATATTGTCTGATTTTAATGCACAAGACAATGAAGACGGTGCTTAAACCTTCTTAAACAATTACTTTTTTTTTTGCTTGCTTTTTTTCCTCCTTTCTTTCATTAAAAAACTATTCCATTTATCAGCATATTATTTATTGAGTTTATACATCATGGAAAAAAATTGTACATTCAACAGTAGTTTTGCCCTGGTTCAGTTTTTTTTTGTTTATTTTTCCCAGGCCTAGTATTGTGACCTCTCCCATGTAAATTTAGTCTTTTCCAAACTTTTAACGCAGCAGAGCAGCTCTCTGTGTGTAGTACTTGTTTTATTAAATATGGATGGATAAACGTATCTGTGCTTGCTTGTCAAACTTTTACACATAATTTTATTATGCTGTTTCATATGCAAATGATACTCGTATCTTTAAAATAACTTCCGAGGGTTAGGAATAGTGGTTTTAGTGGTTGGCAGGAAGAGCTTCATGGCACAAATACAGAATGTCATGTACTTTCTGCAGAATCTGTTTAAGTTCAGTTTTTACGAGCATGGCTTCATTACAAAATATGGCATAAAAATTGGCAAAAAGTGCTTCTGTTTTTGAAATCAGTCTAGGCCCATCACAATTACTACATAATTGCCTGATTAATTAAGCCCATTGTGGTTATTTTCCACAGTTTGGTAGCTTTCACAGGCAAATGTTTACATTAGAGCCAATAACATTAATTATTTTCATCAGTTGGATGGAGGGCCACGCGTGTAGGGCTGCAACAACTAATTGTCATCAACAGTAACCTTAGTAATAAAAATCATTGGCAATAAACCTTATCGATTCGTTGGCTCTGTGTTCTTTCGCTTCCCATTTATGTTACTTGATTGAAAGAGGGCAAACACAGATGTTGGAGGCTACAGTGCAGTACAGGTTATGCATGATTCAGAAAGTGGAAAAATAAAAGTAAGTAATAACTTAAAAGTAAGATGACTAAAAACAATCTCACTCCACACGACAGCATGATTGTTCTGGATAAGCGTTGAGAGGAAACGTCTGTGGCAGAAAATGACAGTAAAACTGTACTCCAATTATAAAATGCTGTCGGCTTTTCTGCGAGTTCTGTTTTGATTTACCAAAATAAACACAACTGGCTGAAGCTGAATGGGAGAAAATATCTAATTGCCGCTTTTATGATGTCAGTGCGTTTTAGATGCGACTGTTGTCTGTCAATTTGTGAACATTTTAAAATCTGTTTTTGTGTTTACATGTGGGTTAATGTCAATATCACGTGCATGGTTATTGCTCCCTCACAGGTCACTGTTACCGACTACAAACAAATGAACTTTACTTTGCGTTATTATAGGAGAAATAATTTAAATGGTAATAAGTTACTGTACAATCAAGCTGCATCTATAATAGCATTTAGGATTGCCTTATAAGATCTATATCATTGCTGTCCAAAGAAAGTTATATCTCCATTTTTGTGGATTTTTACTTTCCTACATCATTTCAACACACCAGCTGTCCTTTACGTTGTGTGAAAATGTCATGATGAATGGACCAAGAGAAATGCTCCCAAATCACTTGGAAATAAATCTCTTTACCTTAATTTTACACTTAAAGGTAAGAGTGCTCTTGCCTTCTCCTGTGAAGGTACTATTTTCAAGATGCTTGTTTTTCTTTGGACAGCGATGATGTATTTTTGCTTTTGCACCTTTCAGGCAGAGTTAAATTTGTGTTTCTTTAAGCGCAGAAAATCCATTGCTGTGTCCTTAAGTCACCTTTTTTTTGTAAACATGATTTGTGTTTAAAAGAGAGGAAGAATAATCCTTGTATATTTTTAATTGAGACAGTGTTTGTTTCCCAGTTCCTCAGAGCAGTAATGTACTGCTTTATTGATTGATAATCCTTGTTACTTGCAGCCCTCAACACGTTAATCAAAGAGAGCAGAAAACTTGCTCGAGACTCGTCACAGGTCTTACTAACACCCAGTTCTCACTTATGGCTTTGTGCTGTCACACCTATAGGGGGCAGTGGAGAGTGAGGGTCTGAGCTTGAGTTGTCTGTCGCTACATTCTGTAAAATATGTAAAACAGTTGGTACAAAACAATTATTTGCAAATTTAAGATGCGTAAAAGAGAACAGAAAAGGAAAAAATCAGGTAATAAATTTCTTAAAATGAAAATGGGATAATGACTTATCAGTGACTTTTTTTTTTTTTTAGTTACAGTTTTTATACTTTGGTTGTTTACAGACTCTACAGTTGGTCCACATTTCTTTTCGTGACACATGGGCTCGTCTACTGTTCTGGACGTGGTGATGCACTCATTCTGACTCAATGCATTGTGACAATTTTATCACCGTATCAACACTAGTTATAAAGAACCCATAATGTTTCCCACCCCTACTTTATATAATCATTTTTTGCCATTGCATATTTTCTTAGTTATCAGTTATTTGTCAGTAATTTTATTAACAATAGTTAAATTCTCAGATTGTAGCCAGTCCTACTGCAAAGTGAAATACTAATGACTGTATGCTCTTTGTGGGTTTGCAGTTCTAGATAACTGTGGGTTGTTTTCAGGCTGCTTCAGTGTGTTTTGCAACATGAAGACTTGAACATGTATTTAAATGCACATGTATGTGACGGAAATCCTGTTGGGTAAAAGACTTTTTTTTTTCTCTGACTGGTAGTTTATGCAATCTGTTTTTGTAAACTTGCAGCGTAAAAAAAAAATACCAGCTTTTCAGGCTCTGGACTGAGATTTGTGAATTGTGGCCCAAACCAAACCTGATGATCTGTTTGGTGAAGAATTACAGGCCTGTATTAGAGCTGAAGTGTCAGTTTTTCCCATGGCCTGAATAGTGGAAGTGAGAGAAACTGCTGCTGGTACGTCGCCAAGCTGTTTCCAAAAGGTTTTCCTTTTAAACAGCATTTCTGAGCACACAGACTTCCGGCTTCCTCTCTTTCTTCTAGTTTTAGAGGGGTTTGCCATCTTTATTGATCTTTTCGTAGTAGGTGGAAAAAATCTTCCTTTTGCTAAACCTAGTGTGTTTCATTAGATAAAACACCACAGACAAAACATGACATTTTAGGCCCTCTTTGCAGTCGTAGTAGTAATACCAGCAGCAGCAGCAGTAGTAGAAGAGCTGGTTTATGAGGAGCGTGTCCACTTCCTATTTCCCCTATTATGTCAAATACAGGACTGCAAAATGCCAGAGGGCGCCCATGAGCGAGTCCTCAACGAGTGGGAGCAAATGGAGCTAAACAGGTAAAAACAAAGTTCATAGATTCTAATCACTTGACTAGAACTTTAATTTTAGAAAGTAGAAAGATGTATTTCACTGAAACAGCAAAGATACCTGTACGTTTCCTTTTTTTTCTACCGCGGGTGGGTTTTGCACGTCAACATTACTGCTGCTGGATGTTGATTGGCTGGAAAGCAGAGCAGCTCATTGGCTGTTTGTGCTCACAGATGTCATGAACGTACATGGGGCGCCGTTTTTAACTCCTGTAACTTGAGTTTGAACGATCTTTAAAGTATAACGGCAGTATTGAATTGGTTTATGCTGTTCTTTGGTTATCACCATTAATCAGTGTGACCCTAGAGTACATGATACAATGAGTTCAGTGAGTAGCAGAACTGGTGAAAACGTATAACATCACGCCAAAAGCTACCAAACTGAGTTAGATGAGAGAAGACCTCATGTTACTTGCACTGTAACCGCAGGGGGAATCTGGTTGCATTTCAAGTGTGTAACTACTACAGGCAGCTGAGGATGCAGGCTGAATTACAGGAAGATGAAATTGGCTTTGTATTCGAATTTTATGTTGCACAAGTCGCCATTTAAGGTGGAACGGAATATCAGAAAATAGGGCCTTTTGGCACTTTGTTCTGCAATAAAGTATTTTATTTCAGGACCAATTTTTTTTGCGAAAGTTTGTGCAATTGCTGTATATCTGTAGCTTGCTTATGAGTTTGATTCAATCATGGAAATACATAGCATGTCAGTGTTGGAAGCTATAAATCTGCGCTTAGTTCACATAACTGTGTCGTAGCCCTTTAGTTGGTAAACCATTATAAACCATTTTTTTTTTTGCCTGGGTGTCACATTTTGATCAGAATTGGTTTCAGCTGGTCATGTTTAAGGATAACTGGCCATATGTTTGTTGATCTCGGAAATCACTGAGTGCTTCATCTCTAATTTACTGATTTGTTAAAGTATTATTTCTGGATCGTAACAAAATAACCAAGTCAGTTTGAGATTAAATTTTGATTCTTTCTGTATTTTTTCTTTTTCTGTAAGAAATGTAATCAAATCAAAGCAGGGATTTTTACACCCATAGATGCTACATTTGCTGTTTTTGTCTTCTGCCCCACCCCCTAGCTCGCTCGCGCTCTGTCTCGCTCTCTTTCTCTCTCTCTCGCTCTCTCGCTCTCTGCTAGTTGCTATATTAATAGCCCTGTTGACGCTAGTTTCATGTGGCTATCGCCACTGCAGCTCCCTCCGAGGGGGTCCCCTCGTCTCTCGCTCACGTGGGGGGTCCCTCCTACCTGTCCAACATGGCCGAGGGTCTCTCCTTGCACGCTCTCCTCTCTGCAGACGAGACAGCGCTGCTGCTGCTGCGGCTGCTGCTGCGGCTTCTCCCAGGCACTTAAATCTTCACCCACTGCTGACAGCCACAGCCTTTAAGCCGGCTATAATGGCCTCTCACTGCGCTCCAGGATGGGTATGTGTCCGTTTCTCAACATCTTTTTGGAGCTTAGTGAAGTTGGGCTGGGTCATGTTTTGAATGGTGGTAAATTATTCATTTATATATATTTATATATATATATTTTTTCCTCTTCTGTTTTGGGGCATCACGTGATTATCTATTGTTTGTGCTGCTATGATTTTATCTCTGAGATATGATTTAGTGATGGGTGCGTGGGGAGCGTCTTTCAGCTGAAAACTAGCCCATGCTGGGGGGATCATTTCTTTGGCAGACTCTGCAGGCTGGTCACCTTCAGTGCCTCTGTACTCCCTGCCTGTGGTGTTTGTGTTGCAGTGCTGTATTTTCAGGGCTACAATTCTTTTTCCCCTCTGTTCTGAGAAATGTGCTGAAGGGGCAGAAGAGGAAAGATCGGGTTAGTTATTGACCACGCCAGTCTGGTAATTTGCTTAGTCATCAAATTAAACATGGTCACTGAAGGGGCAACCACAGCTCCCCAGACGAGCCCATTCGTCTCCACCAATCAGGAGACAGGAGAGACAGCAGCTTTAACTGGCCGATTTGCAGACTGTCCCATCAAAATATTTTGACACGAGTGACTGCTGCAGCTTGTCAAAGCGCTGTAATGGCACTGTCCCACTCTCCAGCATGGGTATGTGTGTGCTCGATTCAGCCGAGTCAGTGTTTTGTAGAGGTGGGTAATAACTAGTTTCAGTGGCTGTCATTGTTATTACAGGATACTGTTACAGTAATGTATTATTGCTGTCTAAGTGAAATTCTACGTCTCCTATTTGTCTATTTAATTTATTATTTGTTTTTTCATAATGATTAGATCAGCAGAATTACGTTTTTGGAAATGGGAGGTTTTGTTCTGGTAGCAACAATATACTTATGTAACAGCTTGATGAATTTTCAAATCCTATTTTTACTTCTACTGAGGTATATTAGTGATGAAAGGGATGCATTTCTTATTCAGTTACATTTTAATTATTAACCTTTAGCTACGGATTCCATTTTTGTATTTAATTTCTTTGTTACATTGGAAACTGCAACTGTACAATTTATTTTTGATCAAGATTATATCAAAAGGGAAGAAAAGAGCCTAACCAACTTCAGTTCCTATGCTATAGATGCTATAAGTGCTAGGAAATTCTGCTGCAGTTCAGTTACTCAGTAATTAAGTGTGCTTCTAATATGCTTCTCTTGCACTTCTGCTGAAGTAGATTTTTTGGAGAAGTACTTCTGCTTGTCATTTTTTTTTTTTTTGTTTTTACCCAAGTAACAATACTTCTTACTTTAGTAGTGGCTCAGGCTACTCTGTCTACTCATTAGAATATTTTTAAATGCAACTATCCTCGTCTGTTTTCCGTACTCGGCACTTTTTTGCGCATTCGAATGAACAGTTGTGATTGTGAACTTTCCACCAGTGATGGTGAATATGATGGCTCAGTACTGAACTGTGTATTTCAGTGTCAGTACTGAATATTGCACATTGCCATATAACCAGGATTAACCCTTCATCTTTGAGCTGCATTCTGATATTTTGAGCACATATTTAAACTCAAAATAAATTTTATGTAGTGTGTCATTAAATCTGTTTTTGTTGGAGTTCAATGACCTTCGTGTCAAGTTTCATCATCTTGCTGATGTAAACAAACTGAATTTTCCAGTCCGGTGACGTTTAGTTTGTACTCCTGTGTATTTTAGTTGCGTAGTAGATGTGATTGTGCCTTCTGATAGAAAAAGTAAAAAGGGAAGAGTGCTAAAACTTTAACATCATAAAGAGAAAATATAATTGAAATTATGCTGTTACATGCTGTGATGGCTCCATGGCTTACAGTCTATTAAAACCAACAGGTAAAATGTATCCTGCATTATTTTGCAAGCAAGCTTTATTTTGACCAGAATTTATTGCTATAATTATGGTCAAAATTTGCAGTGGCTTTGTGATGCACTACATACTGCAGTTCAATTGCATTGCAGTTCAAGTGTGATGATACGAAGCGACAGAGGAGAGCACACCTGATGGGTGATGGTTAGTGAGTTTGGTAGCCTGTAAATCTTCGGGATGACGTCTGAACTTTCTAAAATTTTATTGTTTTGCTTGAGTATTTAATCTAAGCTTTGCTTTTGCTATGTGGCTTAAGTTCTGAAAATAGAGATGGCGTGATACCAGTTTTTATCAGCCCCATATCAATACCAGTCTTTTTTTTTTTTTTTTTTTTTAATAATTTATTTTTTCAATCTGTTAAAACTATTAAGCCTTAAAATGAGCTGTTTCTAATTAACACCCTTAGCTTAAGGTTGTCATCTAAATGCTCAGACACTACAGGAAGAACTGCACACAGCTAACATTACATCACACAGTGAGTGCTAGTGCTATTTTAAGAGATTTGTAATGGCACTGGATCAGATTCATTCTTTCATTCTTTCCATATCAGTTTGCCCATCGACAGGGCTTTATTTGCAACATATTTCTGAATTGACATTATGAGCACAGCTCTAAAATGTGTTGTGGCTGGTAGGGATGTAACAGTGCCTTGTGACATTGTGATGGTGCTATACAAATAATTAATAAATGAAATAAGTTTGCAGAGAATCATATTTTTATCATTATCATTTCTTTTGATTATTGCGATTTGATTTTCCATGATAAGCTCATGACTGATCAAATTGACCTCCTCTACCACAGGGGGATGAGTAACTTCACCATTCAGCTAAATGGTAAATTAAAATTTTAATTTAATGGTTTTATTAACAGGAGTTTATTTGCAGTATGTTTCTGAATTGACATTATGAGCACAGATCTATCCTGCACTGGATTTGTTATGCCGACATAAAAAATAATGCCAATAAAAAAAAAAGAATGTTGTCTACGCCTCTTCTGAACCCTGGAGATGAATACCTGCAAACCAGCCCTGTGCAGTTACATAGATGAACATGTGGACGAGAATGTGTCTCATCGGCTCTGTTGAATCATGTTTTGGCTTCTACATCAACAACCAAGGATTTCATAACTTTATAGCTGTAGGGATTTGGCCTCTTGTGGTTTAAGCAACTTCCAGGATAATTCAAATGCTCAAATGAACGTGGAATTAAATGAATACAGGACAGTTGTGATTCCAGAGCCAACTCTGTGACTTACTGTACTGTTCTGCATAATTTACTTATTTTTTGAGATATTTGAAGGATTTTCTGCTGTGATGGGAGTGGTCTCTTCAAGCTTGAATACCCCCGATCCACAGTGAGCACTGTCGTCTTGGAAGAAACGCCCTTGCATGTTTTCCTTTTCCATTATGGTGTTTAAGTGACTGGATGAAAATGCCGCTGTTAGTGTGTGTGTGTGTGTGTTGGGGGGGGCTCCTTTATCTAATTATTACATCTCGATTGGTAGAGTAAAAATGCAACATGAGGAGCAAGACTGAGTCACTCACATTTCTCAGAGAAGTAGAACATGCTGGGACGGTGTAGGGATGGTATGACTGAATAATTCATGATACTGTGTGGGCTGACGAGCACTAAAGCAGTCTTGGATCACAGCTTATAGAATTTTTCCTGCCTTTAATACACAGAGCTCATTGTATTTGTTTATAATGAAATTGAGTGTTCCAGTTGTAACAGTGAAACAGGTGGTGAGGTAGATCAGTGTTGTGATGTGTTTTGTCATTCATGATCTCCTTGTTTGTATTTACTTTGGCTGTTTTTTTGTGTGTGTTTTTTATTCTTTCTTTTTTTTGTAGAAGAATGTGTGTTGAATCATATGTCAGTACAGATCATATTGTTGGGCGCACTTTGCGGCTTGTATTGGAGTAATATGCTAATTTTATCTCTGTGCAGGAGTGATGGCAGAGTCATGGCTGTAGGTAGTGCCAGAATTAGCTCAGGCAGAGATGGGTCATTCATCTTTGCCCTGGCACTGCTCCGCAGGGCGCTCATCCTCACTAGCATTGCAGCTGTGTCAGAGGTTCAGGGTTGTAGAATATTCTCAGCTCAGTCATCCTTTCTCCTCTGAGCTTTCCTTCCTTCTGGAAGAGACTGATGTGCTGTGCTGAGCTGACAGGTGATATTGGGCTTGTTAATGACCTCAACTGATTGTTCCTTTCCTCATGCCGACCTTACACCAAACGACTTTTCAAGCGATTTCTGTTTTCCAATAAGTCAAAGTTTTGCTAGAGTTATGGCATGCTCCAGTCACCTCGATCGCTTGCTGTAAGGTGGCCATAACAGCGGTCATAAGCCAGCTTTTTTCATCTTGATGTTCTGGTAAAATCAACCATGTATGTTATCAAGTTTTTAGTCTTGGCTCATGTAAATTGTGATCCGTGTAACACTTGGGCCCAATCCCATTTATTTATTTTACCCTTACCTTGTTTTCGAGTCTCTCCTTGCCCCCTGGAACAGCGTTACAAGGGGTATTGGTTGAAATCTTCTCTAGGAAACAGGACTCTCAAATAGATAAGATCATCACTTCATTAACGTGCTGCTCTGTAGGCGACCCTGCCGGTCTGCAGCGATAGCAGAGGAGGGTAAAGTTCGGAGACTTCTGCTGGGCTTTAGTTACATTTAGGGCATCTTATGCCTTAAAAGAGGGGGATGTGATAATTATTTATTATAGCACCCCTAATTCTTTGATATGAAGCTGAAGACACGTTCACCAGCTTCTTGTTTGAATTTTCCTGTTCCATCTTAAATAGAGCAGCAGTTATATTCTGGCACTTTGTCAGAACTGCTGGACTATTTAAGGTGGAACAAGACATTTAAATAGCTATCTACCGAGAAATAATACTCATCGAAAATGCTCCTATTTGTAGATTCTTTGGCCACTTTTTTCCCCCTTATAACACTCTGGAGTGTTTTGGGGGGAGAAAATCTGATTTTTAACCTTTAACATAAACAGATTAGCATATTAACATAAGACATTTTCAGGCACTGTTTATTCTTTGTGTATTTCTTTATTTCTGTGTGTGTTGAATTGAGGCACTGTGCATCATATTCATTTGATTTATCAAAGTATGAAGTGGATTGTTACACCTCCAGACTAAAGATGCAATGCTCTCAAGCTAAATGAACGATGGTTACTTCTTTAATTACAGAAGACTAAAAACTGTGATTTAGCATGTTACTGATCTGAAACAGCGTATAATCCTATCCTGTACATTTTTAGAGTAGCTTGTTTCTTCTTGGGGTTATTTTGGTGTAAATATCCTCCTGCTACACTGGGCGTGAAGACCCTGTTAAATTTAGGCCAGTTACATATGACTTTGTGCTTGCATATGTGAGTGTGTGCTGAATGCAGGCATGGAGGCCATACTGTGCTAAACTCTGTTTCAGAATCACTGAGTCATGCTTGTTTTGCCCCCCTGTCTCTACCTTCCATGGAGGGGTGTATTTTAAATGGGTTTGTGGGTTTGGGTGGCTGTATCTGATTTAGACTGTGCAAGCTATACATGAAACCAGACAAAGTAACTTTAATGTCACTGGTGCTGCCTGTGAGGTGGTGAACACAGGGGAGAAGTTACCAGGTAATTTATTATCATCTAAAGTCGTCTTTTCACCTGATGGGGCGGGGGGGTGGTTCACAGAGCCAGCAGTAGAAAGTTAGGATAATCTAAAGAGGAAAAATGCCATTGGCTGTGTTTACATGCAAAGATTTTTGCCAGTCCGATTGAATACAATCTGATTACAGATTCAGAATGAGGTGTTTATATTCTCACTCTATTCAACTGATGGAAAATCTTTGTTTACATGCTCACTACAAGTAATCTGATGCAAAATGACGCTCATGCGTGGAGTTAACGCTTAAACCTTACCAACATGGTGAACATCACAGTCCAGTCAGCATGAGATGAGTCTTTTTAAGTCTCCTCTGCAGACCAGTTTCTGCTCCGCCGTGTTGAACGGTATAAACCTTCCGCTGTGACGCGCTGCGCATGCGCAGAACGTACTTGCACCTTCCGATTGGAATGTAATCGGATTCAGGCGTTTACACGGCTATTATTCTATTTAACGGATTATTTAGAGGTTTACCCACCTCGTTCAATCGGATAGAAATTGTACTCCGAATGGCCTCAATCGGACTAGACTATTCCAGTTGGGATGTTTACGTGGATGTATTCTATTCTGATTGAGCTATTAGTCGAATTACTAACACATTACTAGGCAGAATGTAAATGTGGCTATTGTATTGCTGTGCATTTGAGTGTCTGTATAGTGCTTTTGGAGTCATTGCGCCTCTGGCTGTGTAACTAATGATCATTTTCCTTGTTTGGCTGATTTGTTTTTTCCAGCGGACATTATCTCAACAGTTGAATTTAACTACTCGGGGGAACTACTAGCTACAGGAGACAAAGGTGGAAGAGTCGTCATATTTCAGCGAGAACAAGAGGTAAGCTCCACAAGTTAAAACGCTCTTTGTGTGAATAAGACAAACATTTTGCAGCTTAATTTTCCCATTGTGGACAGAAGCCTTACTCTGATGGGATTAGTTTTACATGTGAGGACTTTTTTCCAGTTATTTTAATCCTGTCTGAATACGCTGCGTGAGTCATTTTTACAGACCCTGTGCTCCCACTTCAGTAAATTTGACATGCTTGTGTCTGCTGTCATATCATGTGGGAAAGGAGCTCCTTAAGTATGAAGGCATTTGAAGCGTTTACTTGTGTTCTCCAACAAAGCTGAAGCCAACTTCCTTTTCCCCATCTTCTTGTTCGAGTTTTCCCGTTTCTTCATAAATGGCGTTGCGGTTATTATAAGACCTTATGCAGCACCATTTAATATGAAACGGGAAAATTCAAACAAGTTTCTCTGTAGCTGATTTCTAACATTACTGTCCTGTCTTACGTGTACAACAACTCAGAACATGTAAAAATTAGTTCTGATTTTATGCAGTGAAGTTGACTGTTTGCTTTGTATTTCCAAGCTAATAGTGACACTAATGACACACATTTTAGACAGCAAGGTTAGGTAAACGAAATAACGAGTAAATGAAATGTGTTAGCATCAAGTGTTTTAGAAGGTGGTGTGTAAATTAAGCCACTTTTATCTCCTTTATCTCATTTAGGCTGCGATTTCTTATCCTTTATGAATCGCTAATAGGTCCTAAGGTAAACTAGCATAATAAAAAATAATTATCCTGTCCGAATGGGGCTTTAGTTTAAGAACGGGGTGTCCAGTTTATGGTTCATTCAGACAGTCCTCATTAACAAGTAAAGTCATCAGATTTCAACTAATAGTTTGTTGCATTCTCAACAACTAAATTTTCTCAAATGAGCAGTAGGTTAGGCCGTATGTTTTTTCATACCTTCATACCTTCCTGACGTTTCTCTGGTGTATACAGTATGACTGTGTATGTGTTTTAAAATAAAAAGTAAAGCTGAGCTACTGGTGATAGAAGTCAATGCTTTTTGCCGTCATGCCTAGCGGTATTTCTAAATTGAATTGGCAAAATTGATAAAAGTTAAACAGTGGAGAGAATAGACAGGAGCTGGTTACAGTTAGCTTCGCTAGGAGGCTAACAGCTCTGACACATGAGGTAATGTTAATTGTTCATATTGAACTGAACTGCAGTTAGTTGTTTGGTAATGCAATTGGTGTGGAACTGTGTAGAATTAAGGTGTAACTCCTGCCCCGTAGATTGTTGGTGGGATTGGTGTGTCGGAGCACACATTACGTTGCAGTGCATGCTGGGGGCTGTAGTGTGGTGCACTGTGAAACAAGCTACTTCTAATAGAAAATGAAATTCCTTTTGCGAGCTGGATAGGATTGTGTCACGGGCCGGGTTTGACACACGGGCTTTAGAGGATAGCACTCAGTCGAGAGTGGTGTCTGAGTGAAAGCTGAAATCGAACGTGCTGCTGTACAGGTGTGGTTTGCATTGAGGCGAATGAGGAGTGCAAGTTCAGCACTTTTAATAAAGGCTGCAGCACAGGCAGTAGTCGGTATTCGGACCTGTGCGTGAGAGACTCCGCTGAAGGGCCCGGAGTGAAACCCATTCTTCTCCTATGCAGATTTTTATATGAGTAACAACAAATAAAGAGCAGAACTCTTAACTATAGGTCACTGCAGTCCTGTGTCATTCTGTAGTCCTCGTAATGCCCGTATTAGGAACTCTTAAGCGTCTAAGCTCTATTTCTCTATGGCCAGAATGAATAGGGTTTTCGAAAAGTCCCCTCTATTACACTGTGTTAAATACAAAAAAGGTTCCGAGCCCGATAAGTTTTGTCCTGTGTACATTTTTCTCCCGAATACCACTGGATCCTCTGAATTACGAGGTCATAAACAACTGTAATACTAATTTTTAAAATCTAATTTTTTTGTCCCTTTTCTCTCCTCAGAGTAAAAATCGCCCACTCTCAAGAGGAGAATACAATGTGTACAGCACTTTCCAGAGTCATGAACCGGAGTTTGATTATTTGAAAAGTTTAGAAATTGAAGAGAAAATCAATAAAATCAGATGGCTACCCCAACAGAACGCTGCTCACTTTCTGCTCTCCACAAACGGTAAGACACCTTTTTCTTCATATCTTAAGCTGCAGTTTAACAAGTGTTCATTCAATGTTTTGTTTTAAAGTTCAGATTTGTTACCGACTCATTTACATTGGAATTATTACTCTTCTTGGTGCCTAATTATTCTTACCCTTGTCACGTACCGTAAGAAGACCTGAAGGTTACGCTGTGCTGTTCCTTACACTGTCACTGTTCTTTTATCCTATGAAAAAAGACAAAACCATCAAGCTGTGGAAGATCAGCGAAAGAGACAAACGAGCAGAGGGCTACAATCTGAAAGATGAAGACGGGCGTTTGAGAGATCCTTTTAGAATCACAACACTAAGGGCAAGTTCATCCGTCCCGTTCGCGTCATCAGGCTCCCTTTGGACTCTGTTTCCTGTCTCCTGTCTCTGTTTGTTTAGAAGCATAAAAGGAATTCTTGTCGGAAGACAATGGGCAGTGCAAACCAGTGACGTTAAAAGATGAATTGCGTTTGTGTGCTATTTATGATATCATGGATCGTAGTTGAATTGTTTCGTCCAAAATACTAATGTTGCTACGTTTTTAAAGGGGACCTCCATTGATTTTTCAAAATGTCTGCATAATTCTGTTATTGAAATGTGAACAGTCGTTCAGAATGGTTTGTTGTAAAAGCGTATTTTGTACATAAACTTACTGACTGAAAATGTCTTTATGGTGGTGGTGATGGGAAGCAGTGGTCAGTGTCTACAACTTATGTTCATTTTATTTATTATCCAAAATCACCAGTGTACCTACACTTGTGTTTAGCTTTTATATGTAATGTTAATGGTAAATCTGAAAAGTAAGTTTTCTTTGGGGGTTATTCTGTCATATAATACCCTGCATGTACCCCAACACCACGGATTTGAAAAACTACATGAAATGCTTTAGATGTCTGGTTCCTATCCGTACCACTGTGAACTGTTCTTTTGTGTGTTTCTCTAGAATGAAGAAGTCAAAACACTCTGAAAGACATTTTTATATCTTCTTATTAGTAGTTAATTAATATCTTAATTATGCTGAAATTTTGAAAAATTGTGCTATTTCCCTTTAACAACAGATTAACATTATGCCAGTGCCTTCCTCCTAACTAATGACACTGATGTCCATACAGCATTACCCACATTAGCATGTTTGGTCTAGCTATTCTTTATAATACCTAATAGTCAGTGGATCTGAAAAAACACAAACTTAAAGAAATATTAATGTCTTGAATTTTGTTAAGGTGTAAAAAAAAAAAAAAAAAAAAAGTCTCATTCCTGCTGAACATTTTCTAATTTCCACTGTTGATCCTCAACAGGTGCCTGTGCTGATGCCAATGGACCTGATGGTGGAAGCCAGCCCACGCAGAATATTTGCAAATGCGCATACATATCACATCAACTCCATTTCAGTAAATAGCGATCATGAAACATACCTGTCTGCAGATGACCTAAGAATAAACCTATGGCACTTAGAAATCACAGATAGAAGTTTTAGTATCCTTTTCTAACGTGCTTGTTTCATATGCACATCTTGATGGCTTTTCTTTGTGTTGATGGTACAAAAGATTGTTGCTGGAGTGATGCTCTGAAGGGTATATCTCAGTACCTTTAGTCGGGGACCATAATTGTACCATAAACCATTGAAATTATATTTTCTAAGTTGTATTGGCTCCACACACCCCGTCTCCTCTCCAGGCTTTTTATTTTATTCTTCTGTTTTAAAATGTTAGGCTATAAAAAATCTAAATGTTATCCACTGAGAAACTTATTTAAGGTACACAATTGGAACTTGAATGAAAAATGGACCTGCACAGAACCTTTATTTCTAACAGTGTATCAAAAATAAGCATCAAAGTCCTAGAAGGTTGAATGGTGAAGTAGAATTGGCTGTTCTTATTTTATGTCTGTTTTAGCAACCAGTGCCCTCAGTAAGTGAGCCTTTGATCTTTAATCACCAGTATGTTAACCCCTTAAAATCCTACATACTAAGGCTTATTTTTCCAGTAACTACAGGGACTTCAGTGCAACATGGCTGAGCTTTTCTTAGGTTATAAAAGTGTAGAATAATATTGGCCATATGAGGGGTGAATACTAGTCTCTACTACACCCCCAGGCCCTCACCCCCCCAAAAAAAAAACATTCCCACACTCATGACAATCCCCTCTGCCTCAGTAATTCATGTGCCTGTTTTTAATTCAACACTGGCATTGCTTTCCTTTACTGCCCCCCTTCCTCCAGACATTGTAGATATAAAGCCTGCCAATATGGAGGAGCTGACGGAGGTGATCACGGCTGCAGAGTGTCACCCTCACCAATGCAACGTGTTTGTGTACAGCAGCAGCAAGGGCACCATCCGCCTCTGCGACATGCGGGCGGCAGCCCTCTGCGATAGACATAGCAAATGTGAGTAGCATTCCCAATTGTTCTTTCTCTGTCTGTCATGTACAGTGGGATGCAATATAGCACGATTGACGATCTGAGGTGGATAAGTTTAATGTGGCTGTGGTCAGAGGAGTTATTTTTACAGCGTTTAGAGGGACAAAAGGCGTGCCCATTTTTGAGATGGGTTCAGTATTATTTTTGGAATAGACACACAACTTTCCATCCAAAGTCCTTGAGGACATTAAAAAGCAAAACAGACCCCCCAAAAAAACAGTCTGTTCCTTTGGGTCATGAGACCAGGACTTTGCTCGTTTAATCACAGAGAGACCGTGAGCTACGACCCATTTAGTGTAGATTTAAAGTGAGGTGGTGTTTTTTTTTTTTCTGTTTAATGTCAGCAAGTCTCTGTTGCATAATCACTGGATTATGTAATTAATCTGGTACATTCACTGTGGGTCAAGAAAACAAACAGTGCTGCTCATTTTGCCGTCTCATAATCAAAACATGCACACACATTTGAAAAGTACCATTATTATGTTTTGTTCTTTTCCCCCCATAATTAACCTACATAACTATTTTTTAATAATACTTCATACAGATCTAATTCTTCTTAAAGAGAGCATTTGTTTTGTGACCATGTACAAATATTTATGGCCCAATAGTTTAAGTACAGAAGTTGTACTACACAATAGCAGATGCTCAGTTTTCATGTTTTGGAGGGGGAATGCACCTCAACTAGGTCCACGAAATCTGAACAAAATGCCATTGTGTGATTTTTATTCCTGCATATAGTAATGAGCCTCACAGTAGTTTAAAAACCACACTGGCACATGCCTTGTTTGATTAAAGTTGGGCTTGCAGTATTTTTACCAAAACAGTTTGTTTGTTGGATTATTTGAATTCTTTGATTCATCACAGCACCCACAGATTCACATCTGGAACATCTGCAGTTGTTCATGGTGCCCACATTACTCAATAAAAAAAATGTGATTTTGTTAGACTCATCTGGATATGTTAGTCTTCTGCAATTGTTGTGGCAAAGACCCTTAGCTTGACTTTTGGAACTCTTGGCTCTTTTGGATCACTCCATTTATGGTTTTAAGCTTTTTGATTTGAGAAATTGCTCATCCTCTTTTCTTCCGCTAAAGTTTTCGAGGAACCTGAAGATCCAAGCAGCCGATCGTTCTTCTCAGAAATCATCTCCTCCATATCTGATGTCAAGTTCAGCCACAGCGGCCGATACATGATGACCCGAGACTACCTTTCCGTAAAGGTGTGGGACCTCAACATGGAGAACCGGCCAGTAGAGACCTACCAGGTACCATATGGCGAACGTTATATATTAATACTAAACACTTTCTAAACCATATATGTTAATGATTTAGACTGGTCAAATGGGAGTCTTTAGAAAAATTATTTGGTGTTTTTGACATTTGTGGAATATTACATTTTTACCATCGAGTTTTTGTTTTTAAGGTGATCTGAGGTGAGTGTTGGCTTGAAGTACTGTTTCAAAGCTGATAATGCATAGACTTTAAAAATTGCTAAGTCTATAAGTCCAAGAGAGCATAGCTGTGCTCTCTGGATGGCTAGGGTGGACCGATCTTCCCATCCAGATCACCCTGTGCAGTGCTAGCCAACGCAGGCATCTGTAAGCTTGCATAACTGAGTAGGCAGTTAGCGTTCTCCTCCAAGCACGGTGAGCTGTCCAGTGACAGTTCGAAAAAATTTGGTGGTACTTGATTGCTTCCTCTGAATGCATGTTCACCCTCTCAGCTTAGCAGCATTGTGTGATGGAGAGGCCTGTGTAATGGGTGGAATTGGCAGATATTTTTGCCCTAAATTAATAAATTACGTTCCAGGTTTCAGTTTCTAAAGCATGCCATCACCACTCATTGTGCTGTAACCATGTTATTCTGCCTGTTTAATCTGTAACATTGTGTTTGTAGGTACATGAATACCTCCGTAGCAAGCTGTGCTCGTTGTATGAAAATGACTGCATTTTTGACAAGTTCGAATGCTGCTGGAATGGATCAGACAGGTACGAGATGATTTAAATCAAATATGAATCTTTAGAAAATGATTAACTAGATTAGGAAATATCTAATTTCAACATGATTGTGATGTGGTGTTTTTTGTTTGTTTGTTTGTTTTGTTTGTTTGTTTTTTAATTGGATCTGATTATAATCAAACATTTCCAAAACAGCAGGCCTGGGTATCAGAATGTAATACCTTTATAGTGCCAACTGAATTACCTCAGTACTGCTGAGTATTCAAAAACTTTGTCATTGAATACCAAATTTCAACATCAAAGTACTCAGTCTTAGCCTTTGTAAATATCTGTAAGGCATGCTTGTTCAAAACTTTAGGCCGCTGATTAGCTGTATAAATGAGCTTTCTGTAAGCAATATTAAAACCAGCTCTTCTTGATTAGTGTGCAGTTCATTAAAGTCAAAAATATATTTACATGCAGTACCTGTACCCCACACCGGCTTTCTGTTGGTCACAAAATAAACCATTGTTCCAGAAGCGCTATTGAAATGAAGTATTGATTGATTGATTTATGCATAATACATATAATTATTCATGCAGTTTTAATGACCCTTTCTCCCCTGTTCTCCTCTGTGCTGTCCTGCAGTGCCATTATGACAGGCTCCTACAACAACTTCTTCAGGATGTTTGACCGGAACACACGTCGGGACATCACGCTGGAGGCATCCCGGGAGAACAGCAAACCGCGTGCCATGCTCAAACCACGCAAAGTGTGCACCGGAGGGAAACGGAAGAAGGACGAGATCAGCGTGGACAGCCTGGACTTCAACAAGAAGATCCTGCACACTGCCTGGCACCCAAAAGAGAACGTCATAGCAGTGGCCGCCACCAACAACCTGTATATATTCCAGGACAAAATTAACTAAGAAAAGTATGGGGAAAAACAGCAGAGAAAATCGAAATAAAGAAATATCCCCACCTTATTCCCCCAGGCACAGGACAGGATACATGAAAGAAAAAAAAGAAAAAAAATCTTGTACTTTCCATAGCCTAGTCCTTACAGTCAGTAAAGAGAAGCTGCAGCCTTGTTCTCTTTACGGAAGAATTGATGCACTCGTATTTTTTATTTTTTTTCTTTCATGCGTAGCCGAGGGAAATGAGACCACGTGTTTCTTTTACCTATGCTTTGTCATGAGGGTGTAGTCAAGACCCCTTAAAAAAAAAAGCCCCACCACCTCGCCCCTTGAAAAACCAGGAGAAGGCCAATACCCACCCTTATCCAGCACCCCCAAGCACAGCTGAGCAGAATCGACAAAAAGCACTCAACATGGAGGCCAAATCATCTTTTCAGCAGTTATAGCTGTGTTCTTTGTTTTTTATTTTTTCCAGTCTGAGCCTTAGTTTATTTGCGTGTTGTCGACCAAAATGACGGAAAACACCTGAGGAAGAGCATGTCCATCGTCTCGCTGTCAGAACAGTATGTAGTCACTTGAAAACCCAGGCCTTTAGTAAAAGTGACTTTTTTTTTTTTTCGGGGCTTGTCGATGCCTGTCAACATTCCTCCCCCCGGCCTCATTCACAGGCCTTGGTGTTTTAACTTTAAGCGCTTAACAGAGGTCTCCATTTTGGTCAGTGGACAGAATACATTTTTTCCCCTCCTTTTTTCTTTATTTCTCATGCATAGTAACATCTACTCACTGACTGTGTCTATATATAACCACACCGTCTTGGTGTCAAACCACTTAATAAAAGTAACAAAACTACACAGAGAAAGCGTTTTTTACATTATGAGCAGGTATGTATGGGCTTTTATTTTTGTCTTCTGTATTTTGCATGTGATCTGCATTTTATGTGGATTTGGAGCGCCAGTAATCAAATGTGAAGTCATCCTGCTGATCTCTTGCCAGCTACTTAAAAGGAGAAGTCCACCTACGTGCCAGTTCACCTTCGTCATCTTGGGTTGTCTGTGGCCGATGCAGTAGAGGATGCTTCTTGCTTCTGTGGTTTGCAGTTGCTGACTTGCCAGTGAGCCCATTAGAGCCTTGAAGGAAAACCTTGGGGCACTGTCTGGCGAGGCAGAACCTCTTAGCAAGAATGCTTTACCTGGGCAGTAATGCTAGACAGCTGAGGAAGACGAGCAAAAATGATGAGGTGGAAATGCCTCTGTAAGCAGCTGGTTAAACAATTCTCAGTATAGTACTACTTGAAGCTGCAGTCGCACTGTACAGTTGAAGACATTTGGCCATTTTAAGTGTCAGTATTGCCGTTGACTCTCCAAAGTCCAGCTTTGGGGCTGACAACTTTTTTCTTTTTTTTTTAAAGGGATGCTGCAGCCTTAAAGCTCTGTATGACTAAAGTGGGGAATCCCATAATGATTCTCCATAGTAACTGAATATCCAATTGTATCGTTAATGCCCCTCCCACCTCCTCCCCCAGCCTTTACCTAAGATCCTTATCCCCACTCTCCTTTCTCACAATGCATTACTTCAGTCCATCGGTGCGTATACTTGCTGCTACAGTATGTGTGACTTCGTATCTGGACACTACTAAAATAGACATCTTGTGGTCAGTGACGAGAAATATAGAACACTTGGAAAGATTCATCTAAGCAGTCGAGTCGAGTGCCTCTTCTGAAACAAACAAAAAAACCTGGCTTTCCTCCAGTAAATCCAAGTTCAGTTTTGAGTGCTGATTTGAGGTATTTCTGCACAAATTGCTCAGCAGAGCAGCAAGGCTGTAATATTTGTGCATAAGATATATGAATCCTTAGCAGTCTCACATCAGGACATAGGTTTATCGGAGACAAAACGCACGGATTGTGCGCTGCTAGATTTTGACGGGCAGCGACAAACCTTGTGATTGAAGGGGGGGTAAGGAAAATCACAAATGTAACTTAACGGTTGAAAAGTACAAAGTTGTATAGTTGATTGTGACGCTCTATAAATTTGGGAACAATACAGGTCAAAGGACGTACTCTCTCTTTCTCTCTCTGGCCTTGTTCCTTGTTAAATAATGATGATGCTAACATTGTGGAAGTGTACACTTGTTTGATTATTTTTGACCAAAGTTAAATAAATTTTAATTGTGTTTACCTGAGATTGGGACGCTGCTCGCCACTTTATTATGCCTTTTTTTTGCGGGCTCGTTATTTTCTGTGGACAGTTTAAAAAAAATAATAAATGAGGGTTTTCCAGACCCAGACTAAGCCTAAACTTAGACAAGACCTAAAAGAAATTCCAATGGTGACTGGCACTGCAAATATACACTGTAAAAATTAGAAATCCGCTCAACTTAAAATAATATAGTAACTGATTACATGGCTTTTCTTGAGTTGACTCTGCTTGAGGATACTCAACTCAAACCTCTTAGTTGAGTCAAAAATTCTCCCAGCTACTGTTTCTATGTCTGCATGTTGGTTAGATAAGCAAAACTTGTTGCATTTTTTTTTTCTAGCTGGTGCTCCTTCGATCACACAGTCCCATGAGGCAGATTTTCCTCTTAGACTTCTGGATATGGATGGCTGTGGTATTGCGGTATTCAAATTCACAATTGCCTGATGTTGGGATGAATTAGACACTTGCCACCACATGAGATGATGCCATGTTTAAAGTTAATGCAGATTTTCTCCTGTGTATTAAACATTTATAGGCACAAAATCAGAGTCGCTTCATGTGTTCCTGAGTGGTGCAGTGGACTGAACAATCACCCCAATAGGAGGTTGTGAGTTTGAGACCCAACAATGATATAGTCATCCATAAGTACGTACCCAAGAGGAAAAACATCTAGCAGGGTTGTGTAATGGAAAGAGTCCTGGCTAGTGGGGAAGTTGAGTAAAAAAAAAGGTTCATTTTATTTACCACACTGGGGTAAATAAAATGAATTGTCATGTTGATTCACCTCAAGAAAAGCCATGTAATCCATTACTATATCACCGAGTTGAGTAGAACTCCCATTTTTAACAGTGTAGTCTACACTGAAAGGCTTTAAATAATCCAAGCAGATAGTTTTTGTTTATTCGTTTATTGATTCCCACTTTTAATACAAAACCAAAGTGACTGCCACGTACATGGAACATTTCTACACACTACAAAAACATGCACGTAAATTACACAGGGTTTCCCTTTGTCTCCTTGCCTTATTCCAGTGAACAGTCCTCACAGCAGCTAAGGCAACCTAACAACTGTATCTAGATTTTTAATGAAGTTGATTCATTCTAGATTTTGATTTCAGTACAATATAAGGCAAACTCAAATAGAGGATGCAATCAACATTATATAAAGAAAAGCAGGCTGCTTTTGTGCAGCCCTTGTGCACAGAAAATTGGCCAATTTGGAGAGACTAGCTCTGTCTTGCTCTTCTTTCAACAGGAAAAAGGTGAAACTATATTTTGACAACATTCTGTATTTACAATCTGTATTTGTACTTGCCAGTTGTCAAGGGGAATTCCACCAATGATCCAGAATTTCTGCTTAAGTAAATGATTAAGATTTAAACAATGTTAAGAGATGCCTGATATGAAATCCTGTTCTAGAGATACACTGTCAGAATTGTGGGGGGTGATGGGAACCAGACGTCTGAAGTGTTTAATGCCACAATGTCACAAAGTTTTTTTTTTTTTTTTATAAAATGGTTATGAATACTCTGCCTGATGTCTGACCCATTGTTTTATGACTGTTTTGATAAGGTTTTCCCTAAACTTTATATATGTTTAAAACCCAATCATGGTGGAGAAGTGCATGCAGGGTGTTATATGGGAAAACAGCCCCCAAATAAAGTTTTTGATTAACCACTGTTTTACCACTAGCAATATTATATATGAAAACTGACACGTGGCGCCAGCACTAAGAAATTAGTATGCTTCTCTGCAATGTACCATTTCACATTGAACTGCTATGAATAACTTTGTTCCCATCTTTATGACTGAATTATGCAGTTAAAAAAAAATCAGTGGAATTCTCCTTGAACACTATTGCACTTCATTCACTGAGAAACAAGTGTTTTCCTCTGTGTTTTGGTACCTGTGCATTGCTACCCTGTACACATTTGCTTCTGGCCAGTTAATGATACACCTTTGTTTCCTACTTGATGCTTACCTGAGTTAAATATCACAACAATGAAAAAAAAAGTCTTTCCTTGTAGTGTCACAATCACATGTCAAAAGTGTTTGGTGAAGATATTTTTTAGAAAGTAATTACCTCTAAATCTTCTATTTAGATATGATTTCAATACTGAAAAACCCACAGCTCTCTGTGGTCATGATTCCCCATGCACTTCTTGCTTTAAACCGCTGACCATCATTCTCTGCCTGCTTAATTGATCTTTTAGCATCTCCTGAGTGCGAGTGCTGATGTAGGAGCAGCTCTTTTCTGTGCGTACTGTTCATTTCTACGTGGACGGTTAAAAAACTGACCCTAGATCTGCAGTCTCACTCAGATGCAGACAGCTATGATGACTGAATAATTCTCAAGCATCTTTGTGTACAAACCCACAGGTCCAGAGAATACCCTGTCGTACCTGAAGACTGTTTCACACAGCAGGATTTCTCAATTAGCCAGATAAAGTATTCCAGCCTTTTTTCAACCTTTTCTCAATCTGCCATATGTTGCATGCGGTCAATTGCAAAAGTAATTGACACCTTTGCTACTATTTAGAAACTCCCTTATAGGTGAAGTCAATGGGGAGTTGCTAAATTCTCCCAAGCTACTGTAATGATCACATTTTGAGTCATCGAGTTTTCAGTTCGTGTTCACTGTCTGATACTTGACAGTACAGTAAAAATCTGGTAGATGCGTGTTCACATGCGCTTAAATAATCCGATAGAAAATCAGATCGATAAAGATTATTTAAATCCTTCATTTCATCAAGCATGTGTTTGGTTTCATCATCGCTCCTCCTGTCTTGCTGCACCTCGCTGCAACACTGCTTGCTTATTTCCAGTACCACGGTGTTTGCGCACATGCACAGACTGGGATCAGAACGAAGTTAAGAGTCTACATGCACTGAGAAGTCTGATTACTGAGCTAAAATCCAGCTCCATATTTCTAGACCTTACTTCGATCTAAGAAATCAGAGTATGCTGTTTGCATGATCATTTGAATAATCAGATATGTGACGAATATGCAGAAATCTGATTATGATTGGATTATTGAGTGCATGTAAACAGCCCCATTGATGATGTTGAGTCACGCCTGTCCCATAGGAGGAGAGGTAATGGGCTTTTTTTTTTCTGGGCAAGCCTCACATTACGCTTACTAAGAAATCCTGCTCTGTAAAATACTCTCCTGTAGTGTTTTCAAATCAAGCATCTTAGTCTCCTCCTGCACCCCTTGCGTACATCTTAGTTTCACATCCGTTCTGTTCACATTACAGGTGTTTCTTTTTAAATAGGTTCTATATATCTGCACAAGAAAGGACTCAAGGATGGAAAGTGGAGCACATGACTACTACTCAGCCCACTGCCTTAAAACCCAAAATGGCCTCCCTCGTAGAATGACAGTGCAGTCTGCGCTTTAAAACCGGCTCAGGGAGGAACTATGGGAAAGAGCCAGAGGAATACACGAGGGGCAACAACGGCGGTGCAGCACATGGCCAGTAAGAGGAAATGGGTCACGTGAGCTTGACCTATTTGTATCTACTGGAATACAGATTCAAGACAAAGCAGCAGAGATGGTGAAGGTGCAGATATGATTGTGTTCGTTTTCCCTCAGAATGTGCCGTGGGAGGTAGGGATGCGCCGTCCGATGTACACTCTGAAAAGAAACGGAAGAAACAACAACCAATTAGGCTAAAAAAAAGTCACATTTGAAGCTACTTCATAGTTGCTTACAACAGTTCATTTAAGCAATAAAGGAAGCAGATTCTCCCCTTAGCCCAAAATTAGTCAGTTGAGATGTCTGGTTTCTTCAGTTTACTTTATTTCTGAGCTATGAATGATGAATTATGACTAACTGATCACATCACAGTTACGAGGCTAAAGTAGCTAACAAATAATTAAAGCTGAAGTTAGCCTGGGATGAATGACAATCTCAGACAGTGTGTCTTCTGAAACTACATGTCACACGCATGTTATTTGTGTAGATTTAAAGGGCCCATCTTATGGAAAAACAAACTTTCTTGCCTTTTGTTCATTGTTAAATTTTCCAGTCCCATCCTCTCCTCAGTCCATATAAGAAAATTATTATTAAATTCTTTGATGAAACTCAATATAATATAATGCAATATAAGCATCTACAGCAGACTATCCAAATAAAGTGTTATTGCAAATGACAAATGTGATTTTTAGCCAAACTATTTCTTTAAATGTTCCTCCACTTGTGATTTTGAGTATGAAAGTGCAGCATAAATCATTTATAGTATCAATGAGGAACTGCAAAAGCACTACCATGTCTGGCCAACGACTAGCTCTGAGAAAAGAATTCAGAGGGAAGTTTTATGCCATAAGGTTCACTACAGAATGTAAAACTAAAAACTGGCCTGCAATTTCCAGCAGTGACTGAATTGGCGGTAAACGCTGAGTCACTGTCATTTGTTAGATTTGTTATCTTACATCTAAAGCAAGGTAACAGGCTACTTTATAAAATTTGAACTCCCAACTGTGTCTGTATTGCTATGGACAAAAAAAAAAAACCTTAAGCACTTACAGGCTACAGTTTTACATCACTGACTATTTTCAAAAGATAAGCTTCCATAATCACCAACAACTTAATCCTACAGGTTTGTCCATATTACAAATAGCCAATGTAGAATAAAGACGTTTAGCTGGCCTTATGAATAACAATGGCAGCATCTATTAGAAGCTTACTCACACGCAGATCCTCCCTTGCTGCTATATGTTGCTCTGTTAATAGCAATACACTTGATGACGTGAACTACAGTTGTATGTAGAAGTTTCAGCGCCCCTGGCCAAATAACATGTTGATTTTCAACGTGAAAACAAGTTAACATATTCTCTATAGTGAACAACTTTGCATATAATAATAGACATTTACTGTTTATTTGCTA
Source organism: Pygocentrus nattereri (assembly GCF_015220715.1). Classification (NCBI taxonomy): domain Eukaryota; kingdom Metazoa; phylum Chordata; class Actinopteri; order Characiformes; family Serrasalmidae; genus Pygocentrus; species Pygocentrus nattereri. The sequence goes on along the minus strand of NC_051223.1, from coordinate 32,277,366 downwards.
AATTAAACATATTGGAGAAAAAAATAACAAACAAAATGTTATGGCACATTGTATATTTTTTATATATATATTTTTTCAATATGTTAAACTTAGCAAATAAATAGAACTTGTGCAGTAAAAGCTTGTTTCCTGTAGAGAATGTGTTAATATACTAATTTATTAGAAAATCTGATTTTTTAAAATTTTATTTGTTTATTATTTGTTTATTATTATTTGTTTCACACCTACAGCCCAAGGTCTGGAACTGAACACCACTGTGTCAGTATGTGGCTCGACAGTGAACATCTCTGGCTAACGTGTAGGCCAGGACGTTCCTAGAGCTCATGTCTTTCAGAGAAAGCTCAGGTCATTCTGCCATGTTTTCCATGCCAGCTTTGGAAAGCTCCCCTGTTAGCTGTGAACTGCCAAGTCATGCTAAAAACAGGCTAGCATGCATTCCGGCACGTCCTCCATTGCCCACACTGAGGTCAAAAATAGTACACTAAATATACCCTCTGTATATGTTAATATTACACTGTACTGACACTGAATGTATTAAGTGTTACAGTTCAACATTGATTAAAGCTCTGGAATTGAGCGCACTGGGTAAAGTAAATAACGCTGAAACAGCACCAAACAATGGCGACCCACCCCCCTGTCCTTTTTCGCTGGCCATTTCACCAACTGGACTCTGTGTACTTACCCAAGCCCCACAGCAAGGATGTGGGAAATGACAAGAGATGGGAGGAAGACTTTCAGGAACTCGGAGGAGAAAATTCCTCCCTTCTTCATCACGCTGGTGTTCCTGATACTCATAGTGCTGGAACGTTTGGGCTGCTTCAGCAAGAACTCTCTGGAAAGAAAACACAGTGGGCAAATCAATTAAAACACCTTTGCCCTCAAGTCACCTGTGCTCATTAAGCTCTGTGTTATATATAGACATTGCTCAGAACATCAACACTGTTGCATACACAGTCAAAACAGTTGAGCAACACAGTGTTTTCCAGGTTGTCAGACTGCTGCTTTTCAGTATTATTACTTCTCTTTATTTTTACATCATTTGAAAATGGCAGTTGCCCTTTAAAATGTGTGAACATTTCATGATGCATGGACTAACAGAAAGAGTTCAAAATTCCATGGAATAATATTTTGCTATTTTAATGTACATTAATGATAAAACATTTTCTTTTCCCTTGTGCTTTAAAGTTCCTCTGACAGCACAACCATATAGGCTAAGGTACTACAATTCAAAATATTACATTTTAGACATTTTAGCAGGTAAATGTTTTAAAAGTGTATTTTAAAAATGAAAATGTTAACACATCCTGCCCAGAGCACACTTTTGCATATTTTAATGCACGATTACAGTTTATTTGCTGAATTTAACATATTGGGAAAACATACAATGTAGCTTATGCAAAAGTTATGGCATTTTATAATTTTTTTTTTGCATAAAATATTTTTCTAATAAGGTAATAGATAAGAATTTGTGCCCTAAAATTTGCATAAAAACATCGCATTTAGGTTTAGAGGATATGCTAACTTGTTTTTATTCAGAAAATCGACATGTCATTTGACTAGGGGTGACCAAAGTTTTGCATATGACTATTTACTGTACACTGGCTAAAATGGCTTCATTTTATTAAATGTACTGCATTTATGACCCTGTAGAAATCAATGTAATATTTCTCCTTAAAGATAATCCAAGATATAGTTTCCGTTTCTACATTACGTAAATCTTAATGCATCGGCAGATATGCAAATAAAAGCTATCAGACACCCTTACGGCCCACATTCCCATATCATTACATTCCTAGTTATTAGTATTGTTTGTCATCACTGTTAAAGGCTATTAATTAAGCTCAATTTACTTGGGTGGTATGTTTTCCAGTCGGCTTGACCAGTCCCATATCCAGTCAGCATTCTTCTTCATCAGGTTGTCTACCTCCCTTCTCCTCTCCAGGTAATCCTCATCAGACTAGAACCACAACAAGACAAGAGAGTTATGGTAAGTACACTTTCCGTTCTGAAAAAAGAAAAAAAAAGGGTCATATTTTAGAAATCCAAGAATAAGTTTAATCGAATTTACATTAGTTCTACCTCATGAAGTATCAAAACCATTAAAGCTACATTACGTACATTTAGGGGATTTGGAATGTGTAAATGTGTGGAAGAACATCTGTACTTTAGACCTTTCTCCGTGTGGATAAATCTGATCATTTAGTATAAGTAAAACTCGGTGAAGGATGCGTCTTCTGAGGATGTTAGTGAAGTATCTTACATTACATTTACATTTGCAGCATTTGGCTGACGCTCTTATCCAGAGCGACTTACAACTTGATCATTTTACACAGGGAGGCCAAGGCAGTGTTAGGAGTCTTGCCCAAGGACTCTTATTGGTATAGTGTAGGGTGTTTGCCTAGGTGGGGATTGAACCCCAGTCTACAGTGTAGAAGGCAGAGGTGTTAACCACTACACTATCCAACCACGTATCTGCTAATGTCATCTTTATCAGTATGTTAATTTTGCTTTTAATACCTAAACATTGAGCTAGACCTTCGGTTTGAGCCTGTGCTTGTGATGTTAATATGTGAAGACATACGATGTAGTTCTCAAACTTCCCAAAAAATCCAACTAACACCTCCAACTTTTAAATGACTATTTCACACTTTACAACGGGAGTCGTAGCAACATACTGACACTCTAATTTTTTCCCCTCCTGATTCAGTAATCCTTCTTTCAATTTAAGCTAAAGAATCTTGCATAGTGGAACTTTACATTCCATCTTTGGTCCAGGAAAGAGGTCTACATAGTACCATCCACCTTACATAAGGAGATGCTGAGACTCAACCGACTGTCGCTTCAGTTACTAAACCCACCAAAACATACCTGTGAGCTGTTCTTTTCTCCTGAGCTGTGAACCTCTGAGCCCCTGCACAAGTGCAGAGGAGTCTGGGATCTTGGAGGACTGAAGAGGTAAAGGAAAGAAATCATTCCATTTGCAGTGTCTTTGAGACAACACATCATCAAAACTGCTGTTTTCTAAATGTGCCAATTTGTAGTAAGGCCTGTTTCATGAGCAAAATACCCTTGAAATGTACATATAAGAAAGAACTTTCAAAGTAACCTGTAGAATAAATGCATACGGGATTGGATATTATTACCTGATTAATTGTATAGTTTAATGTAAATATTACAATAACAAGTCTGTTTGCTATATTAAGCGACTTTACAAGATTTTTTTCCATATCCTATAGCTATCATTTCTTGTGACAGAAACATGGTATTGGATATTAGTCCAGGAGTGAAACGACATTTATATTTCACTGTACACAGTGACCAGTTATAGCATCCAGACTGACCTATCACAGGGTAGACTCCCTCTAGAGCTGCTCCTGCCAGACTCGTGCTGCGCATCCAGCAGCATCTTCTCCATGTCTCCACTGGGAGCGGCGCCGGCAGCCTGCTCCTCCACCCCTGTTTTGGAAACTCCTCCACCTCCATTATTGAAGTGCAGTTCCACCCAAGAGCCTGGAGCCAAAAGAACAAGCACCTTCAAACCTAGAATCTGCACTGCACCCATGTGCTGCTGTAGGAATGTTCACAATGTTTATTGTTCTCAACCTGGTTAATCATTCTTAGAAAAATACATATTTCAACGTAAAATCTGAAAATACTTCCTCTCACAGTGAACATTGCATTAAAAACAAGGTAACCTACGGAGTCATGATCTTTAAAGACCAAAACAAGCTTGTGTTTTATATTGTCATTCTAGAAAGGCACTGCAGTACAGTCATCTGGAGATCATGACACTGCTACTACTACTTGAAAACCATATTTGCCATAACAACAAACTTTAATGAAAGGGTTATAACTTGTTATGACAGGTTTATACAGGTTAATATGCCTGTCATGAAGGGTTATAACATCCCGACAGGTCTATGGTGATCTACAGACTGTACACTGCGAAAATCTTTACTTGTTTTAAGCAATATTATCAAATAAATTTAAATTATACAGATTATTTACCTTGTTTTGAGAAACTGAAATTAGCAAATTAGTCAGCCAGTATAGTGCGATCATTTTACTTAATAAAATCACCTAAAACTAATAACAATGGCTGGAAATAAGCTAGGTAATCTTAAAATCAGTGCACAACCATCTTAAAATGGAAAATATAAGATATATCAACTAGATTTAAGGTCATTTCACTTGACAAGATACAGTTTTTTGGCAGTGTATGTATCTGTCATAATGGGCATAATATAATTGTAGAGGCTATGAGCAGCTGTGACATGTCATGACCAGTCTATAGACATGTATACCTGTTATGAAGGGTTATACCATGTCCTGATGGTGGTCTAACATGAAAGCTTTCAACATGGTATGACAAGTCTGCTAAAGCATCTCATCTGTCGTGAAGGGTCATAGCATGTCATAACAGTTCTGTTGAAGTCTTGCCAGTTATTACCATGCTGTTACAAGTCTTACCGATGTACATATTAGTCACAGCATGTTTACAGAAGCCATGAACAGTATCACGACAGGGCTGTAAAGCCCCACACCTATCAAGAAGGGTTGTACAATGTCCTGATAGGCCTACAGAGCTCAACAGATCAGCCATGAAGGCCTGTGGCATGTCTACTGGTGTATATCATAAAAGGTTCTAACGTGTTATGACAGAGGTCTATGGACTTGTCATGCTGGGCACTATGCCAGCATGATCACTGAGCCCTGGGTAAGAGCCATGCATGAGGCTCAAGGATTAAAGCTATTAGATCAACAGAGGACAAGTTTGCTTGAGATATAAACAGCCATCCTTATACCTTTAAATAGCACATGACCACTTAATTGTGCCCTCGGCATAAGGTCGTTTGTTTATCCCGCTCAACAGCCAATAGGACTCACGCCCTTTGCGTAGCCTCTCCTACCCCCTATTACGTCATAGGCTGAAGCAAGCGCGTGAATGGTGGGCGGTTTTATTTATTTACTGTGTTTATTTAATTATTTACTTGTCCCATGTTTTCTATTGTTGTTGTCGACACGACACGCATCGCAAATCGCCAGGTCACACGCAAAACCTTCCACGCGTGGCAACATTAGAGAAACACTTATTCGTGGATCTAATTAGTTTATATTTAATTTTATTTTATTTGTATGCGTCATCAGACCATGCGGACCACGTCGGCCAGACGTTTCAGGTCCCATTTACCGTCTGATAAATAACGTAATGTTTTTATTTACGTCGTTGACGCAGCAGCGATCCTAATATCAGACATATTCAGGTAAATATTGAGCCGGCCTACATTTAGGGAGTCGTTACACAAATCAGAGCAACAAATAATCGACCAAAATAAAGCAGCGGTCCAGTCCGTTTAGGTAAAAGGAAAAAAGAAGAAGAAAGACGAGGCTGAAGTTGTCTTCCTATTCGCCAGCTGCTTATTTGTATTTACCCGGTCCGCCTTAAATGGTGCAGCGGTTACCTAGAAAAACCTGAAGCGCCGGAATGTAAACGCTGCACCACTTAAGGTGGAACGGAAAATTCAAATAAGAAGCTGACTTCAAAAGAAAGAAGCCACTGTCATTCTCGAAGCTGGCCCACCCCCAGCCTTTACCTTGCAGGTTCTCCTCGGGGATGTTCTGCTTTTCCGTAGACATGGCGGTGAAAATGTGCTAAATCACTTGGACGGAGTGGAGCTGAAAGGCTCTCCGAGGCGCATCGGTCGAATAAAGCGTTTCTCCGGTGGCAGACCTGAGCTGCGTGTCCCTCACCAGCGACGCACATGTGATTCAGCAGCGCGGACTCGCAGCTCCATGAACACAGACGACCCACCGTGCTGACGCGAGCCTCCCTGCCCAATGGGCTGCAGCCATCGGGCTCCAACAGGCAGAGCCACGACATAAACAGCACCGCAGGCCTGCAGTGAGGATGCCAGGTTGGACGTAACTCCCCCCACACAATCCCCCCAAAAAATATATAGGTAAACATCGGGCGTAGCCACCTTTTCAATGGGGTGGCCACGTTAGACCCAACGAGGGGAAAAATGTGCAGTAACATTATGAGAGAATAATATTTGGCTGGGTAACAACTTAACCCACTACAGCATTCACAGAGTCTGGATTCACGTCTGATTAAATCTGGCCTGCATCATTAAACATGCGCTCAGCTCTAGCGAGGGTTTAGCTTACATAACGAAGCGCACGCATTACTGTAGTAAACGTTATCAGGTACTCATTTCTCATAGTTGCCTCATCATAACTGGGATCACAATTTTAGAAAGGTGCGTTTTGCATAATGAAAAATAATTCTTGGCCACGCCTTAGCAAGGCATGGGAACAAGATCATTAAGCTGTGGACATGACATAGTAAAGCAGGGGAACGAGATAAGTCATGGCCACAACTTAGTGAGGTGTGGGAACGAAATCCTAGTGTAAGGCATGATCTTGTACCCCCATGCCTTGTGGCCACAACTAATCTCATTCCCATGCCTTACTAAGTTGTGGCCGTGACTTAATTACCTTATTCCCTTAATCAGTCGTGGCCATGCATTAAAATCTTGTTCCCATGTGTTAATAAGGCGTGGCCACACATTAATTAATATATATTAATAAATATATGATGTCACCAGCAGGTCTCCGTAGTAACTAAACTCACCTTTGAGTTTGTGTACTACACTGGCTGTCGGTTTCTCATTTAGTTATTTATTTCCCAAATAAGTGCCCCTTTTTTGCTTGTCCACAATCATTATGTACCTTTTCCTTTCATTTGTTCCTTTCCCATCCCTCAAGACTTCCGTAAACTGCTGAACTCCAGTTACCCTGTTTAATTTTAATGATCAAATTAACTATTTATTTCGGCTGCCCGCTTATTTTCAGCTAAAAGGATCTTTAAATGCAGTTATTTGTCTCTAAAACTCAGAATGGTCCAGGTTGTGGTCTTCTCTGTGGTTCTTAATGGATGTGAAAGCTGGACAATAAACAAGCATGAGAGGAAAAACTTTGATGTTGGTGAAGACTTCTAAGAGAATCTTGGATGGAAAAGAAAAGCAAATGGATCCTAAACCAAAACAAGGCTCACTTCTCACTTGAGGCGCAGATAAGCAAAGTGAAGCTCTTACTTTGGACATATTCTATGAAGAACCAATTTATTGGAAAAGACTATTATGCTTGGAAGAGCTGAAGGTAAAACAGGATGAACAGCTACAAGATGGATGGATGCAATCGGAGGAAATGAAACAGCCATTCCAAAGCTGATTCCAAACAGAAGACAGGATATTCAGGAGAAACACAATCCATACGGTTGCCAGGAGTTGGAAACAACTTGATGTATAATAATAATAATACCTCTTTCTGTCTGTTGGTTTGTTTTGCTCTCTTCCTTCTGTCTTCACAGATTACTGAAAAAGCATACATTAGAAATACTTTATAAAGTCTGCCAATTCACTAGCCCAGCTGAAAACAGTCCTAGAAACCATGAAAACTTTCTGCTGTCTTATAGTCACTAATAATTTGTTGTGTTTCCTGATGGGTTGAAATCATAGTATCTGCAGTAAAGGATTCTAATGGTCTAACAGGTGATATGGGACGGATTCCAGATGCATTTGATCATTTTCTAATCAAATCTAAAGGTGTCCTACATGAAACTAGTGGTCTCTTATGGCAATCATTAAGCCAATTCCCACAAGAAAGCAAAACCATCAGGTTTTAATCCTAATGGTTCTAATGGTCTACGTTTTTTTCCAGCAGTGATGAGTGAGTAACAGAGAACAACACCTTTGAACTGCCATTCATTTTTCATCTAATCGCTAATCTAGCCAACTCCAGAGCCTGTAGCCTGACCTGAACAGCTACTGGAACTAGACTAAAGTGTGCAGTTGTATCTAGCAACATTAGGTGTGGTCCACATTAAAACTGAGTTATCGAGCTTGTATTTTACAATCATAATCTGTTCATTTCCCATCATAACTCTCACATATGTACAGTATCATAGCTAAACTGTATGTTAGTAAAGCAGTTAAAGTTGCTTTGAATAACGTAAGCATAGTATCTCATACAGAGATCAGGAAGAAAAGTCTACGCCCAAACCACAGCTGTTCTGAGGTCAGCTGGGAATCGGTCACTGCTGATAGTATAGACTCATCACTGTTTTCACAGTGAATCTCATGATCTTCAAAAACTGAAAGACCTCAGTGACCTTAAGGTAGGAACATGACAGGCCCCCAACAGCAAGAATACACTGGGCCAGCTTTGGCCCTCTAAAGGCAAAGCTGGCGGTCCACTGACATTTCACTCAGCTTTTTCCAGGTGGGCTGTTTTTCCGCTTCCAATTTCCTTCATTTTTCCTTCATTTCTTTCTTTCATTATGCTTTGTAAAGCAGTAAACAATTTTTATCTAGCACTTGAATCTAATCTAGCAGTGTCAGCAATAACAAGTATGTAATTATTTATTTATTTATTTTGCAGTTGTTTGTAATGTTTGTCCTGTTTATTTTACGAAACAAAAAAGCTGTGAGCATTAAAAATCTGTTGGAGAAAAACTAGTTAAACCTTTCACACAGGACAATAGCCTGGGTGGTCCAAGGGTGGACCAGCAGTGGCAAACAGTCAGCGGGGGGGCCAATCTTATCAGGCTAGCCAACTGATATTTGCTTGCTATCTGGGCCTGACCAGCCTGGTCCTGAACGACTCTCTCCTCTGCACATTTTAGTGTTTGCCCTGGTCTCAACACATCTGATCAAACAGATCTGCTAATTAACAAGCCCTTCCTGAGTTGATGTGGGTGTGCTTTGGCAGGAAAACACAAAAACGTGCTGGGTAGGGGGTCCTCCAGGACTTGGGAATCACTGGCTTAGAGCATAATGATTTGGTCGGCCAGAGCGCAGCGACACTTCCAGAAAACAAATCAAATGTCGGTATCTTTAAAAATGCAGCTCAATAAATATTATTTGTATATTTAATACTATTATTTGATTGAGTAGGCATGTGAGAGCTACATCTCAGAGCAGGGTACGGCATTATCAGAATGGCACTGCTTCCACGTTAAATCTCAAGAATGGAGATTCTGAGGTCTGAACCTCGGCGTCGTCAAAGCAAGTTAACAGCCACGATCTTACCATTGTTTAGCTTCGTATGCAGTTCACTAAAGTGGACTGGGTAAGTTATTAATGTGATCATTATTCTGTAAAGCTTAACAGAACAACAGCATTATTAATCACATTTTTAAACACAGTTACACTGAAAGTAATATCATTTTCATTATGTTATGTGAAAAAGTGTGCTGAACTGTATTTCGATGCTTTCCAATGCAAAATGAACAAGAACAGCATTAATCTTTTTTCAGCCGTGTTCACTCACTTGTCAGTTACGCTGACTATTGAGTGCAGCGTCAGTCATCATGACTGTATTATCTCATTCTACTGAGCAACCAATAGGACTATAGACCACAGAACTCGGCTTAATAGCTACGTTTGCAATCTTTTACATCTCTCGTAAACAGTATACCACTGGTCACTAACAGATTACATTAACAAAGGAGGAGATACAGAGCCAGAAATTGACCTAAGAAGACGACAGGTGCTAAATAAGTTGTCAACTGTTTTATAACATATACAGGAGTGGGACTTTTGTCGTTTAATGTCTCCATGATTTTGCCCAACAAAATGGTCAATATTTCAATGGATGTTTAACTGCTGAACATTCCACTTAATTTTATTCAAAAATCGTTCAAACAAGCAAGTTGTATCTTGAGCGCCACATCACATCTCACCAGCAGGTGGCAGTAGAGACACCTGGGAGAAACACCGTCCCCTGCCCCATAAGAGACGGTTAACCCATTAAGATGCTGCCATGTAGAATCTGCATGTTAGCATGAACTTATTTTGTGCATATTCACCATAGATATACAATCCGAGAGGCGGCGTTGCCTGTTGTTCTCTGAGGCGATACGTCTGCGCGACCGCCATGTTGGAGCGGTCAAGATCCGCTCACGAACAAATTCGCTTGCATTGAGAGAAGATGAGTCTCCGGATTAAATCGGCCACAACGTCCTTATTACTCAACCGATTTTCACCAGATTTTTTGGTTATAATCTCCAGACACAGTTATACGGACTGCTCTCGGTAGCTTTTATTTCTATAACTCTTTGTGCTAATTAGCCGTCTGAACCAACAGAAAAGTAACTGTTATGTTGTCTGCGCCTGACCTGAGTTTAAAAACACAATCAGCACCTCTAATCTTAATACTCAGGAGGACGAAGCTAAAGTTGGCTTCCTATTAGTCGTCTTCTTGTTCGAGTTTTCCCGTTCCACCTTAAATGGTGCAGCAGTCACGTTCTGGTGCCTGAGGCTGCTCCATTTAAGGTGGAACGGGAAAATTCGAACAAGAAGCTGGCAAATAGAAGCTAACTTAAGGTTAGTGTAAAAGGTGCTAGCGTTAATCTATGTTGAATATCTACACAGATTAAGGTATGCTAGAACTACGAAGCATTAACCATCGTAAATAAATAACTACCACATAAAGTCAAGACCCCCTGAATAGAGTGTTCAATATCGCTTAATAAAAAATAAGAAATAAACTTAATATAAAAGCAGAGAAATTAACAGTTACATCAACAGGTTCTCTGTGCCTCACCAACCACACGGCCATATCTACATATAAACATCACACAAACAATGTGGATTGCTGCGTTTCCTCCTTTATATAATCCTATCCTTTCTGAGTGCAATTTTCTTGAAATAGTGTAATTTTGGACAGTATCTTTCTTAAATTGCCGCGATGTGCCTGGCTGGACCCAACTTGGCATCTAGGTACGCATATCTGTGGTATTAACGTGGTTAGAGCTCCATGTTGTCATGAATACATCTCATCTCAGAAGTATTTTAGATCATAAATGAACTGAAAACACGTACACAGACGTGTGAGCTGTCTTTCTGCGAATCGTCCTGCTTTAGTTAGTTATCTTCCCTGTTACTAGCAGCATTCCGTTTTTTCTGAAGCTGGTCTGAATCGTCTTCCCTACACAGACAGTGAGTAATACCTGACTGACATAAAACCAGAGCCTGGCTGCTTCCTATTTCTCCCGTTATATCAAAACAGGACTACTAACCAGCAGAGGGCGCCCACGAGTAAGTCTTCAATGAATGGGAGTAAATGGCGCTCAACGGCTAAAAATGACAAGTTAAAATAGTTTCTAATCACTTTCCCTGAACGTTTCTTTAATTTTAGAAAGTAGAAGGACCTATTTCACTAAAGAAACAAAGAAATGGTACCTATATATTACTTTTTGTCTACAGGCGTACGTGAGGCGGCTTTTTAAACTCCTATAGCTCGAGTTTAAAAGCTCTTAAAAATACAACAGCGGTGTTAAAGTGTTTTATGCTGCTCAGTGTTCAGGAAATGATTGCATGATTTTACATTAAAAATGTTTAAGCATTTAGAAACTATGATTTTTGCTCAAATGCTCCCTATCAACCCATTCATCTTGGACTCACACGGGAGCGCCCTCTAGCGTTTGAGAAAATCGGAAGACATTGCAGAGCGGGAATTCTCATCTCTACAAGTTCTCTGATAAAACCCCCTTTGGTTCCTGAGTTTAATCTACTGCCAATAAACTGTTGTAAAAGTTAGCATAGTCTAATGAGCTAGCAAGGACACCAAATGACTTAACTTTAAACTTTTTAAAGTTTAACATTACATTTCTGTTTTATATTTGGATTAATAACAAAGCTGTGTAGCCTGTGACATGGTAATAATAAGGCTATGAATTATTATATTGATGCCATATTTAAATTTCCCATTACTCAGTATAGTTATTTGTGCCTCAATACAGTGATTTCTGCCCTCAATACAGTGTAGTTCACTGGCACAGCACAGCCTCTGAATAGATCTGTTCAATGCAAATTCAACCAGTTTCTCAAAATTTCTGCATAGAGTTGTAAAATCGTTTAGAGTGATTCTGTGTGAGATGGTTGATTGTAGAGTATTTACTATCCAGATCAGCCAGTTCAACTTCTCACTGTCCCCTGGCTTTTATGTGATCGCTGTCAGATAAAAACCTTGGGTCCAGAAAAAGTGATCTAACAGAGGAAGAGAAACATTCTCAACTCTTAATGGAGGAACTATTTGTTACATGGCATTTTGGGCCATTTCTGTTGGTGCATTCAAAATGAAATGTTAACACAGTCTACATGATAAAGGGTCATTTCAGATTAAACAAACAAACAAACAAACAAATAAAAATGCGAAAAATGAATAAAAATGAGACTGTCACGACT